>NC_056750.1:281680394-281980394 GCF_019279795.1 Protopterus annectens | reverse complement strand
TCTACCAATAGTGTTTGTGAATAAAGAGTCGCATAGTTGTTAGAACTTATTGAACTGGTCAAAAGTTTACAAGAGGAACGAAGGGAGTTAAGATTATTGTAAGGGATTAAAAGTTGTGAGAGTATAGGGTATTGTCAGGTTGATACAGTATTTTATGGGCAATAGTGAGTTGTGAGACTAAAAGATAATTTTGGAGTTCTAGTCAGCCTAAATGTCTCAAATTAAGACAGTGATGGGTTCGATAGGGTTCCCAGTGGCAAAGCGGGCAATGCTGTTATAGCAAGTGGCAAGTTTGTTAAGGTTAGCCTTCTTAAGGTTGGTGAAAATAGGTGAGGCATAAAAGAGAGTAGCTATGAGATGGGAGAGGGCAATTTTAGCTCTAGAAGATGGGGTTAGAAATAATTTGATACGGTATAAGGATCCTATTTTTCTGTTGACTATTTTAATGGTATTGTTGATGTGTTGATCAAAAGTGAGTTTATTATCAATGGTTATTCCTAATAGTTTAGTTGTTGTGTCAGGTGAGATGACAGTGGCATTATTTGAAGAGATAGTGAAGTTTAAAGGGGGGTCCGAGAGGTAGGGGTGAAGAGGAGAAGTTTAGTTTTTTTGGCATTAAGAAGGAGGTACCGTCTAGTAAACCAGGTTTCTACTGTATTGAAGATATTTTGAGTCAGTGAGTGTAGTTCTATAGAAGAAGAAGGAACAAATAATGGTGGAGTCGATTGAATACAGGTAGCTTGAGGGATAACTAAGTGAAGGTCATTAATGAAGAGGGAGAAGAGAAGTGGACCAAGAATAGAGCCCTGAGGGACTCCAATAGAAATTGGCAATAAAGTAGAAATGTGGTTTTCCCAAAGAACAGCTTGTTGCCTGTTGCTCAGATATGAACTAAACCATTTAATAGCAAGGTTATCAAATGAGAGGGATTTTAGGATGCTTATTAAAGAAGGGTGATTGACCATGTCAAAAGCTTTAGAAAGATCGATAAATAGAGCAGAAGTGAGAAGGTTATTGTTGCGATTCTTGTTGATAGTATCCACAAAGGAGAGGAGGGCAGTGGTGGTACTATGGTGTGGTCTAAAGCCATGCTGGCTATTTGCTATAATGTTATGTGTAGAGAGATATTGTACAAGTTGTCTGTGAATACATTTCTCCATAATTTTTGCAATTGGTATAATCTAACTTATAGAGAAAATGTAGTCTTGAAACAATTACAAGACAACAACGCCATCATAATTAAACCTGCTGATAAAGGTGGCATGATTGTTGTCATGAACAGTACTTTCTATTTAGAGGCCATGCTTGACCTATTGAAAGATGCTCAATTTTATACTAAAATATCTGTTAGTGATGTACATAGGATTATGCACAATGTCCACCATTCAGTACAAGATGTATTTGAGGGCTTTCTTATTTCCAAGGATAGTTTTGGTTATTTACATGTCATTAATCCCCTTATTCCTATTATACAGGGGCTTCCGAAAATTCACAAAAGCCCATCCAAACCACCAATGAGACCAATAGTCGCTGGTGGTGGTTGGGTTACGGAACCCCTTTCAGTCTTTGTAGAAAAACATCTTAGACCTGTTATTGATTTGAATAAGATTGTTTTGAAAGACTCAAAGCAGTTCTTAGTAGACTTATATAGTTGTCTCAAAGAAGTCCTTGATGCAGCAAGTAATGTTATTCTTGTTACCTTCGACATACAATCTTTATTTACAGTAATACCTAATGATCTTGGTATATAATTTGTCCATGGATATCTTACTCAACATAGTACTTATTCCCCAGTTCAAATTGATTTGATGACATATTTCTTGGAACAAGTGCTAGAAAATAATGTATTTACATTTGATGATGAACTATATATACAATGACATGGCGTCGCCATGGGTACACCATGCGCGAATAGCTATGCGAATATGTTTCTGGCACACTGGGAGGAGACAACACTCAGTAATCTTCCTGAATTTAAGACACATGCTTTATTTTATCGTTGTTTTGTAGACAACCTTTTTATGTTATGGGAAGGCACTCTAGGTGAAGTTATGGATTTTTACAACGCACTCAATAATTTGACAGAGTGTTTGAAATTTACAATAAATTGGTCCTATAACAGAATAGAATACTTAGATTTATTTATAGAAAAGCTAGATAATGGTTTAATCAATACTGGGGTGTTTCGTAAGCCATGCTATAGGAACACCTACTTATTGAGATCTAGCATGCATCCAGGATATGTCTTCAAGAACTTGATAAGATGTCAAGGGGTTAGGATTTCAAGATTAAATGCTATGGATAAATGCTTCTCTGAAGAGATTTCTGAGTTTAAAGATAGACTTTTATCCAGAGGCTATTGTATGAATGAGATATCACAGCATTTAGTAGACATTCAGTCTCTACGAGATGGTAGTGCTGCTCCCTATTTTGGAACACAAAAAGAATTATCCAGAGATCCTGTTACAAATAGTTTTTGTTTTTTGAAAGTACCGTTATATTACACCATAGACAATAAAGAACTCACAGAAAATTTTGGCAAATATTGGTCTGTCCTAGGAGTGAATGAAGAGATTAGTAAGATAGTGGGGGATCATCCTAGATTTACATATAGGAACAGGAAGAATTTGAAAAGATTATTATGCCATAAATTAGGTCATGATCAAAAAACAATGGGCATTAAAAGACCATGTGGTACTTGCAATATTTGCAAATATATTGACAGTTCTGACATATTCTATCATCCAGATTTGGGTAAAGACTTCATGTTTCAAATAGACGCCAATTGTAAAATATCTCATCTTGTCTGTCTTGCAGAATGGCAACTCTGCCATTCTTTTTATGTTGGAAAAACAAACCGGTATCTTAGTGATAGGATTCGGGAGCATATTTACCACATAAGGAAACACTCGGAACATAATGCCCTGGCCAAGCATGTAGCTCGTTTTGGTGATGATCACCACTTTTTGTTTAGAGTAATTGAGACCATACCTGTTAGTATAAGGGAAGGAGACATCAGAAATCATACAGAATTCAGAGAAAATAACGGGATCATTATTCTTAGGGCCGATAGAGGCCATGGCATGAATGAAAGGGCCACCTTAAAACCATTAATTAAAAAACGCAGACTTCCAAAGTAAAGTGATATACTTAAGGGCGTCTTTCTTATTCTTTTTCAATATACATATTTTTATTATTATAGATTATGATGCTTAGGACTGATTTATATATGCCATTTTATATGTATTTGTTGTATATACATATATAAGTTTTGTATGAACATTTGTCCTAATATTCTCTGTTACATACTAGGTCAATACTAGGCTGTTTATTCTGATATCTTTAAATGTTTCTTTTATTTAATTGATGTATTTTTTGATTGGTTATAGCCTTCTATATAAGATGGATTCTCTTTTTTAATGGCTGTCAGTCTGAAGAAGCTCCTCAGCGAAAGTGCTCACTGTTCGTTATTTTAATAAATAATTTATGAGTTTTAACTACTTGGTGATACTTGGCTGCTTCATTGCTATAGTTTGCTTATTCTATTATATTTCCTCTGTTTGCAACGCAGCACTTATCTCATGGGTTTGTTATCTTTTATCATACAGTATTTTAAATGTATTTATTCTAATATATGAGTTTTTTTGCATTAATTTTATGCATACCAGTAAATTTTGTATGATTGTCAATAGGTTTCAGTAGATAGTTCTCATATACGTCTGTATTAACAGTATATTTTTAAGTTAGAGTATGTACTTGCCAATGTGTACAGAAGGGTTAATGTTTGTAATATTATATTAATTGTTTGAATCAACCAGTGATTGGTTAATTAATTAATTACAGGGGGATGGGGTATAAATAGGTTTGTTACAGCTTGGATAAAGTTTGATACATCTGATGAAGTCCCTGGATGAAAACACCTTGTGATGTGTGTGTTTATGTACTGAATAAATACAGCTGTCGTTTGCATTACAAGTATTTGAATTCTTCATTTCACCTCCATTGATGCCTGTTTTTGTTGTAAAGTTGTTTCTTGGTTTTGTCGGGCACATTACCTCATTTTTTTTGGCTGGATTATTACTAACAATCCACTTTGTTTCATTCATCTCTGTAGTATTACGACTGTCACGTAACAGTTGGCTCAGATGAATGGCTTCAGTTACCAGGAATTTAAATGTAGTTCCACTGAGGTAGTCATAATATGTTTCGCTAGCACATTAGTCGAACACTTGCCCCTAATCTGGCATAAATGTTCTCTATTCTTATCTTTGAGACATCTGTTGGTCTTACCTGCATAGAACAATTTGCAAATCACACAGTGAGCCAAATAGATAATGTTAATACTGTTAGAAATGGCAGATATAGTAAAAACATACTTCTTACCAGTGACAGGGATGCATAAATTGTCCACTACTTTCAATAAAATCCCAAAAGTTAGAGTCACCACACGATTGTGTATAACTGTGTCTAATTAGAGAATACTGATCTCCATTCTTTCTGTAACCACATAGTATTCTTTTAACAGATTTCTTATTCTTATATCTGAACAGCTGCTTACCACCAACTACATTCTTGATTCTCTCGTCTGTAGTTAATACATTCCAGTATCGGCTTAGAACTTTTGTAATTTGTTTTATATTACCGGTATAAAATTTTAACCGATCACATCTCTCACTGTTGGCGTTATGGTGAATATGTTCAAGTTCACCAGAAAAATATGGTCTTGCTCTAGTACGGCTGAAAGGTATAACTTCATTCAGTATCTGTGCTACCTGCATTTCATCATAGCCTCTTGCAACAAGATTATGGTTAAGCCTAGTTAACTCACTGTAAAGATCCTTCTCTTTTGCACTAAGCCTAGAGGCGCTGATTCCTTGTCCTTTCGTAATATTAGAGAAAATCTGTATGGGATGCATACTTCTCCTATGTAATACTCTGTTACGATGGCACAGTTTACGATACATTTCCATAGTAACAATTCCTTCTGGAGTTCTATTAATGCAATCGTCCAAAAATTCTATTTGTGTATATATTCTTGATATCAGATTTCAGTTGTGGTTTGTTGTATATATGTACTGAAGATCTCAAAATCTTGAAAGCTGCCTGTCCACACCACAAAATCATATTCATATCATATTGTTGATATCATTACTATTCTTATAAAAAATTTCTTCACACAACTCTTTCCAGAGTTTCACCTTATTTTATTTTTATTTTATTTTACATTTGTTAACTGGGAAAGTCCGACTAGGAACAAAGTGAATTTTCAGCGGAGGCCTGGGGAGAAATGCTTCAAATGCATGTCTTTGTAACATGGGAGGAAACCCACACAAATGCAGAGAGGACATGCAGAATCCACACAGAAGGCACCCCAGACGGGAATTGAACCAGAGAACCTCTTGCTGTGAGGCAACAGTGCTACCGCTGTACCACTGTACCACCCTTTTACATTTCAAAAAAACATATTCTGTTGGCTATTCCTCCCCACAAAATAAATACACTCTTTAAACTTTCTTTTAATATGCCATATTCCCCTTTACTGATAACTTAATAGTTGCTGGTCTCCACAGGAAATCCTGACACTATATTGTTTTTGTACAACACTTTTAATTACTTTAATGGCTTTAGTCACTTTTTCTGATAAATTTTCCCATGAATTAACATAATAATATTATTTTATCACATTATTATACCACACTCTTCTATCTTTCTCAGTAATGTCAATTTTTATTTGCCACGTTAGTTAGCTGCGGTGGTGCAGTGGTTAGTGTTGTCGCCTCACAGCAAGAGGTTCTCTGGTTTGATTCTTGGCTGGAGTGCCTTCTGTGCGGAGTCTGCATGTCCTCCCCATGGTCAAGTGAATTTAAAGACATGCAGGGAGGTGTGAGTGTGTGCTTTCTTTGAAGGTTGGGTGCAGGGCTGGCAACTCGACACCGTAAAAAATTCAGTGACAATCATTAGCGGACCGGAGTTCTGCTGTGGCGACCCCTAACCAGGAAAAGCTGAAAGACAGTTTATTTGCCACATTAGTATTTTTTATAATTTTTAATTTCTTCATTTACACATTCTTTTCTTATTCTCATCCCCTCAGAATTTTTTGTACTTATAGATATTTTTTGTACTTATAGTAAGTACATCCTCACTGTTAAAATTTCATTCTCGTCCTTTATGTACTTTAATACTGTGAAGCAAACTAGACAACTGGATTTACTAACCCAGCTCTCCTTCATCTTCACTCGTATACAACACACCTCTTTTCATTGGGTTTAATCTTGAACCCCATTTAAAAGAAAGCATGAATTACTCCGTTTCCTTTTCATATTTTATTGGGATCATATAAACATTTGACATGTACACTATTTTTCCCATTAATACCAAATTCACTTGATAAACCTGAATTCTAATCTGTACTTCCTCCACAGAAGACATTTTTTTAATCAAACCCTCCCGTTCTGTCATAACAGCATAATTTTTCCCAATATGTTTCCTATAAAAGATATTAAAAAATATACTCTACCAGTTTTCACCATACTTGTATCTTTATTCAGGGTCATTCCTATTTCCTTTAAATATCTATTCATATGGATCAACACTTCCCTCATCCATATTTTGTTCTTGGAAACTACAACTATATCATCTGTGTATACCATTACCTCCTTTTGCATCACATGTCTAGCATCTTTCATTTTATAAGCTACTCACTCACTGTTGCATTTATTACCAGTGCAAACGTATTTGACTCATGGGACATCCTTGTCTTATACCACACTTCATGCACATTTCTTTACTCGACCACCCATACATTAATACTTTCCCTTCTATCTGTTATTCTTTTAATTCTACTACGTAGTCCGTGCTTCTCCATAACATGCCAGAAATCACCATGTCCTACACCTACCATAAATTTCCCATACTCCCTTTTACTTATAACATCATCCTCAATTTTTCTCACAACCAATAACAATTTACATCTCTTCCCTTTCCTTTTATACCCTATATATTTTCTTCCATAATATCCCTCACTCTCTGTATTATTCCCATAAAAATTTTATAATCTGAGTTATGTATGATGGATCGTCATTTTTTTTTTTATTTCATTCTTTTCGTCTTTCTTCCATATAAATTTTAAGATCCCACCATATGAGTTTTCATAAACAAACCCTTCCTTCAACCATTCATTCAGTATATTTGCAAAATACTGTCTTTGCCAGTCCATTAATTTGTTGTACATTACATATAGTATACCATCTGGGTCAGATACTGAATCAGACATTTACTTTCCTAAATACTTCATTAAATTCACTAATAGTAATTTCCTTTTCAAATTCTTCCTTAGATCATGCTGGAAATTTCTTAACTTTCCATTCTCTCTTATTTTCCATTTTTTATTCTTATACATATTTTCCACATGATGTACTGTAATACTCATTATTTGCATCGTGTTCATTTTACCTCACCTTTTACTGTTTAATTTCTCTCATTACACTGATATCTTCCTTTACTGTTTTACCCAAATATGCAGATAACCCCTCCCTTCTCCTTTGTAAGTAATATCTCTGTCTAAACAGGAATGTCTTAATGTTTTCTCAATTTCTTTTATATATTTATTTTTTCATATCAAAACACTCTCATTGCATTATTCTCTAAATTGTCTAATACATTTCTGTAAATTTTCCCATACTTCACTTTTTCTTCTTTTCATCATCCTGCCAGAGGGAAAGAAAAAACATTTTTTTATACTTCTTTATAGGTTCGGTCCATCACTTGGACCAGTTTTATAGATGCCCTTCATGGTTATATGATCTTTACATAAATGCAGTACTTCACATTTTCCAATTTCATCCCATAATTTCTCATTTATTTTTTAGTCCTTTTCCTATTTTAATATACTCACTTTATTCTATCACCTCCATCCACATTGCTAAATGGTCTGAAAAGCCTCTCACAACTTTATCAGCATCTGCTACCCCCAAGCCTTCTGATAATACAAAATAATGAATTTCAAATCCAAGTGTCCTCTTCTGCAAGTCCATTGACTTTTGTTCCACACAGCAAATTTACCACATTTTATCACTTCCTGTATTTTTTTACATCTTCCCCATAAATCACAATTAAAGTCCCTTAAATGTATAAGTTTCATGTCAACACCCTAACCGGGAAAAGCCGAAAGACATTACTAGTTGAATATTTGATGAAACAGATTATCTTTCCTTGCTTGGTATATATGCATATAATGCTATAATTCTATAAATATGTTCTCTCCATCTCAAATCTATGACAGTTAACCTTCCTATCCTTACCAGCATTGCATTTAGTGTTTTCACTTTTTTTAAATACAAAACAGCCAGTCCATAATAACTTTCACTTCGTAAGTTCCATATTATATTTCCACCCCACAGTTTTACTGTTGGCAGTCTGTCTTCACTTAGCTGCAGAAGCCGCTCCCTCCCTCCATTCATTCCCCTTGTTTCTAGGTGTGTTGTTATTGCCAGAGTGTGGACTTTTATTTTTCTGTGTTCCTAGCACTGTCCTTTCAAGGATCAGCTTCACCCCCTCTTTATTAGCATGAAAGCTGTGAAGGGCTTGGCACACAAACCTGTCTTTTAGGCAGTTCAGCTCAAGCTGACTAATGGTGTGGGCACAAGGAAGGTACCGTGAAGCTTTGAAAGCTGTAGAGCTGTTATATCCTTGCAGGATATGACCTACATAGGGTAGGCTAATGCTGCAGTGATCATGCGACCATCTATGGTAAGTTTACTTACACAACTGTACTTTTCTTCTTCACCTAGTTCGCCCTCTCCCAAGCCTTTTGTCCTTTCTTGTGTATGTTTTCTTCCCATTCCCCTTCCTTTTCATTGTTTACTGTTTCCTCTTGACAACTCATGTAAACAACCTCCATTCAGCAACAGACCTTGTTGTATGCACCCCCCCACACACACACACACACACACTCACTGCTTATATTGTATGTTGTCACAATCATTAATTAAATGAGAAATGTTCCCACAAAAGAATCATGAGTTAGGCTGGCCAGCAAATCTTAATGTCCCTCTATGACCAGTCACAGAAGTAATACCTGACAAATGTTTCACCATTTGTTTTTCACATTTCAAAACAACATCCAGCCTCAGCCCTCCATTCCATAAGTTTCTCATCTCTAACTTTCCCAATGTTATTAACAATTTCACAGAAACCTCCATGTGTTTTTCACATCCACCATTCCAGTTATAAACTGCAAAGATATATACATTTTTTGAACATTTAAGTGACTACCAGACAACAAATTATTCCGCGAATAAATGTCCTTCTTTTTGTTACACAGTTCCAGACATTTTACCATCAGTCCTTCGGTTTCAAATGGTAAGTCAAAAAAGGTATATGTCCCTGTATGTATAAAAGACTGAATTTCTTGAACTTAAAAACCCAGAACAGTTACCAAATTGTCCCTTACATAATATCTATAATTATCTATTACAGTATCAATTTTTTGTTTTTATTCTCACAGTTGAGCTTCTCTTATTAATAAAAAAACGGTTTTATTTACACTTTGTTGCTGCTCTCCTTTTTTCCTTGTTGTCACTACTGCTTATGTTTTAATTACTGCATTCTCTGCTGCCACAAAACCAGACTCCTTCACAGTTTGTTGCTGCTTTTCTCTTTTACTTCGTGTCATGCTGCCTAAGTTCTAACTGCTGCACTCTCTGCTGCTACATCAACTGGTTCTTTCTCCACATTAACATCCTCAGCAGTTTCTACTTGATTATTTTCAATAGAAATTCATCTGCAAGTCCTCCTGATACCAGTTCTGTTATCTGCAGCACTCCAACAGATTTCATTCTCCACTGAGACAACTAAGCGCTGTTTATTTGTATCTTCTGCCACACAGGAATCTTTATATGTATTCTTACACTCCACATCAAGCAACTTTTTATCCAAATTCTCATTTTCTACCTCAAAAACTCTCCATAACTTTTCTTTCCTTCTCCATGCTGCAAACAGTAGGTGAAGTTACCCAATGCCCTGACCACATTTCTTCCTGTGTTCAGATGGTCACTGCTGCAGTAGCCTAGCCTATAAATGCTACTGTTCTCCCCTGAAAAGAGGCCACTTGCCTAGTGGGATTAACCTGGTTGGCAAAGGATAAAAAATAATAAGGTAGCAGTTCAGAATTCTGAGAAGGAAGCTAAGGGTTACAGAAATGAAAGGGAATGTAGAAAATGACATACCTGCCAGATTACATAAACAAACTTCAGATAAGAAATCCAGAAAATGTTTTTCACTGAGAGAGTAATAGATCTACTATACTATAATAATTATAAAAATTGTATTATTATGTAATAATAAATTATATAATTATACTATACTATAATTCTCTTTGACAGAGTAGTAATTTTCTGAAGACATACTAAAGAATGTTAGGATACTCAGAGGGCTGTGAGGTGTACATTTATGGTAAGATACAAAGGGAAGTTTGCATAGTCAGGCAAACAGCAGGATTTACAGCCTCATTCCATTGTTAAAGCCATGTATTAATATTTTTTTCTATTACAGTTCTGTGCAGTTCCTTTTTGGAGTCTGCCACAGTATACTTACTGATAAAGAAGATCATGTTTGGGCTGACTGCAGTTATTCTACATGCTTTGTTTGCTGGCACAGTACATGTATTATGGCTGTGATTGACTTTGTTATGATCTCCCAGTCTTCTTTTCTGGAATGCAGGCATTTCCTGTCTTCGTTTGTTCCTTTACTGTAGACTGTGACTTGATATGGAGCGAATATCACCATTTCAAAGATAAAAAGAAAAGCAAAATACAGGCATTCTGTACTGTATGTGATGCTTAGTAGGCAACCATTAGAAGAAAAGTAAATTGAAGTACAGCACAGCAGCTGCAATAGTGTACTGAATAAAGAGCTCATTAGTTAATGCTTTTTGGTCCAGTCTAGAGCTATATTTTAACGTTAGTGAGTTCTGCATAACTTCATTTGTAAGTAATCGCTAGTACTAATCTTGATAAATGTGTAACTGATAATTTTATAAAACTTGGAGAAATGTGTGGCATTATATAATACAAAATGAAAGAACTGTAAGTGGGAAAATGCTGACAAATACAGCAAATGAGGCCATTAATAATGTAGTAAGAATGCAACTAATCAGAACTATAAAGAAAGGGAAACTAAATAAAACCAGTAAGAGTGTCAGAGTCTCAAAGTTCTTGCATACTAATAAGATGATAATAGCATATTCTATTTACAAGGTAGACAGCGTGATGCAGTGAATGTACATGAAACCAGTTACATTTACCCTTTTGCATCTGATAAGGCCTGATGCTAAATTACTATTTTTGTGACAACCAGGGTAGAAAGCTTTGGTCTTATTCCTTTACAGTCACTGTATCTGCAAGTAATAACATTATGGATATCTTCTCACTGGTCTTGGTTCTCCTGACCCAGATTTTTGAAACAGCAGTGGTCTCCCACCTTCCCTGCAAGGACCACTGATATCCACTTATGTAAGAATGTACATGGTTTCCTCTTTTCTGCTGACATGGTACCATCCCAAATTTGTTCTTCTCACCACTTTGGCAGTTTATGTATCTTTCTCTCATCTGAAGTATTGTAACTGTGCATTCATTTGTTCTGTACATTTCACTGTTTAGATATGATTTTCCTACTTCCAGCATTATCGTTTCACTTGCCAAAGTACCACTATGCTGTCTCTGTTTAAGTCCATACATAAATGTGACTGTTGCAGAGACATGGCACCTAAAGAAATTTATTCAAAATTCTTGTTCTTTTGGGGACCTGACCAAAATGTTGAAAATTGTCATCATTAAAAATTCAAGCAAGACACCAAAATCAGATGACAAAAAGCTTGATCTGCATTTTTAACTGAGAAGTGAGTAAAGTTGTTGGAGAGCTAAGCCCATAATAAAATTCATATTCAAAATTCAGCTGGAGAAGTAAAAAAATAAAAGTTTAAAAACTTAGCCAGAGTAGCAGAAAACACTAAAAAGATTTTTTTTCAGCCATGCTTTCTGGAATTACTGCATTGTTTCCTTCATCAACTGAGACTGGCACATTTTTTTACAACTAATTCACCCCTAACTGGGAGGAGAAGTTGGTCCTGTAGTGCCCCGGAATCCTCTATGAATAAGGTAACAAAGGTCAAACTGACAAGCATGTATGCCTGTACTGACCAAGATACAGAAGATGGTCATCCCACAGATTGTGTTAGGCATTCTGGAGCCCAAGTCACAGGTTCTCTGTTAGGAACTTCTTAAGCCATAATTGCAGTCTTTGATAGGAGGAGAACCTGATTGTTTTCAATTTAAGGATACCCCTTTCATGCTTGGCGCATGTCTCAGAGGTCTGATGATTTTCTAGCTTTGCCTTCAGTTGTACTGGTACTTGCAGATGTTTTGTATAAATTAGAAAGGAAAAGAGTCCATCTCCTCCGGTATTCAGAGAGTATGATGCATTTTTGCATTCATATCTTCCCGAACAGTACCTGCCTTCCAAACATGAAGATACTTCCTCTCAATCTTCAGGGTGACACCCACAAGATGTTAAATTGAAATGGACTCCTAACATTATTGGTGAAAGCTAGGAGTGCCCAATACCTGAAATTATTTATCTGATGTTATTAATCTTCTTTCCATTCATCACTGATGGGTTCGGTTTTGAGCCCTTGGAACCGAGTCGGCCTTATACAAGCTCGCGCCAGACAAAAAAAAACTCTCAAGTTAAGCTTCTCCTCACAATGCCCTTCTCCCTTTTACCTCGGATCTCTTTTGCCGTTTAGCCGTAAAGCTGCTTTTCAGCCGAGCTTTCAGCTAAGTGGAAACATTTAAACCATACCAATTTCAAATCTCAGCTATTCTGTCATCTGTCAGCCAAATGGGAATGCCCATGTCACGCTCCAACATAAACCCCTCTCCACCCCCCATCTCTTTCTATCCTGCACTGAAATCATTACCATTTACCAATTCTGTTGCTTCATTTCAACCTAAAACTGTCTCGCCCTACCAGGGGCTGATTTTCTGTCTGCTATCTAATGTACTATACTTTCCATAATCCAATTTTCTGGTACTCTCTCCATGTAAAATGGTCCACCTAACCTGCAAAGATCTAGTAGCTACTTGTTTAATGTTTACTTACAAAGAGCTTACTTGACAAAAATTTCTTTTTCTGCAAATGTTCAGTTTACCCAACCGCCAAAAGGGTAGTAACCTTCTGTTTAAATGTAAACTCACTAAAAGCTTATTACATAATTTATTATATTTCTGTAAATGTTTTAATTGTTCTGTACAAATCTTTTGTTATTCTTTTGTAACATGTAATATGTAACTTGCAATATTTGGAGCTTTTCTCCCCGGGTCTTCACTGAAAATGGGCTCTTTATGGCCCAATGGACTTCCCCAGTCATCAAACTTAAATAAATAAATAATGTTGTGGAGTTTTTTGTCACCTTTCTTCTCAATTGTGGTTTATATTGATAACTCTATATATAGTTATACTTATATTTAGACCTTTCACTCCTACTTCTACCTGGTTGGTAATCTTTTAAGGACCATGGGTGGTACGGCCTTCTCTCTCCACCCTTGTGGTATTCCTTGAATACCATTGTTGGTATTTTTTTCTCTTTCCCTGCCTGTCCAGTTGAGTGTTTTTGATAATTTTGTGTGCATTTAAATAGGTGTAGACAGAGAGATAGCAGAATTTGCAATTTCTTCTATAATTTTCTAAAACCTTGATTGTTGTGCTTAGATTTTCATGATGTCTGATAAAAAGGGTACATCGGATTGTGTTTCATGTAAGGGTAAACTACCGAATAGTGACACTCAATGATGACTGTGTTTATTGTTTGGGGGTGCCCCATCTTTCAGTGCAGCCTCCCTGTGTGATTTGTCAAAGTTTCAGTTAGCACACTTTGAACGAGCACAAGAGTAAGTTAATACTGAAGGGCCTACTTAAGTCGCCCTTTTCAGAGGCCCTTTCTGTGATGGAGGTCTCAACCCCTCCTATTAAGGATAAGAAAAAGCCCCATTCGGTTCCCTCTTCACTTTCTGGTGACCAGGGCATGTCTGTGAAATCTAAAGTGCCAAAACTATCCTCGGAGCACAAGTCTGCCTTTTCGGCAGCATCCTCTTCTGCTCCAGTTACGACTGTTACTATGTCGGTGCCATCTTCGTCTCTGATACTGCCTCCGGTACCGACTATTGACCTAGTCTCGACTACTACAACCTCGGCACCGGATGCCACTTCAGCACAGTGCACGCCTTCGATGCCTGTCTCTGCAATGATGATTGCACCTTCCGTATCGGCTCTGAGTGCCGCTTTGGCACCAAGCTCCTTTATAGCCCCGACAAGAACGGATTTGACCCCACTGCTTCCTGTCTCCAAATTTGAGACATCGGTGCCAGTAGAGTCCACACCACAGACCCGATACCCTCCATCCGTAGACACATTTCTTGGGCATGTGTACAGCCCGTTCCTAGAATGACCTGGCTCCCCGTCAGGAGTATCCACTAGATCCACCAGGAGCCTTTCAGAACTTAATGTGGTGCGTCTTGGGGATCATCTGTTGGCAGCCAGGGGGATACCCACTCCCATCCAGGACCCATTCTCCTGTGGGACTTGTGTTGACTTCTCCACGGACTCCATTCTATTCTCCTTCTTTGACCATTCCAGTTCCAAAGCCTCCTGCTCCAACGTATTTCTCGGAAACCCCATCTCGGCACCTGTAGTGGATCTCACTGGGACTCCGGGACTGTCCCTTTGGTCCTCACTTCATAGGGTCCAGCTGAACCAGTCCTTCCTCAACCCCATGATTGGACTGCGGGCTTCTCTGTTTGTGGCATGGTTCCTAGTGTTTCTTTGGTTCCGTCCTCATTGCTGGGAGCTTTGTCTGCACTGATCCTGCTTGAGGCTCCAACCTTGGGGCGAGTTCGACTGAGTGGGGTGTGACTCCAGTTCCGAGGTTGTCCTTCTCGGTTCTGGCCTCCCATCCCTCTTCGGGCGGACCTGCTTTCCATGCTATGAAGAGGGCACTTGCTTCTGGAAGCATTCCAGCGAAGTTGGATCCCCAGTTTTTCCCCCTGAGCTACAGCTGCCACAGGCCACCTTCCTGGAACACCGGGCAGGAAAGCCACAGGATCCCCCGTTGCAGGGTGCCCACTCTTCCGAGTCCTTCTCAGGAGCCCCCACTGAGGAGCTCCCTTGGAAGAGATCATGCAAAAGGAAGAACATAGACTCACCTGAAGAGTCTCTAACAGAGGACATGGATTTTGATGATGGTGAAGGGTCCCCACGGTCACCCCCTGATGGTGTCTCCTTTGGAGACATCCTTGAAATGCAGAAACAGAGGGGTGACTGGAAAAGCCCACTAATCCTTCTTCTGAGGAGTCCGTGTTTCTGCAGGCTTTCTGTGCCCAGTCATCTACCTCTTGGGTAGAGTGGGCACCCTGCAACTCTGTCACTAGTCTTATGGAATTAGTGTTGAAGAACAAGTTTTTGAGTTTTGAGGTTCAGTTGTTTAAGCAAAGGACAGGGGTAGCAATGGGAGCAGCAAGCACCCCTGTCTTTGCGAATTTAGTTATGGCCTGGTGGGAAACACAATATTTATTTAATAGTGGGTTTGTACACTCCTGGTCATATTTGCCATGTTTTTTAGATGATATATTTATTTTATGGATAGATTCGGAGGATAGGCTGAATGAATTCTTTGACTATATAAAAAATACTCCTGAATTACTAACATTTATCCACCAGTATGATGTTAATAGAATCACCTTCTTGTATGTGGAGTTATCAAAGGATGTGGGGAGTAGAAGATATCTTTCTAATATTTGTAGGAAATCTATATTTCCTCTAATATTTACTTACCTTCATTATCATAGCTGGCGTCCCACGCATCAGAAAAAAAGTGATGGTAGAAGGCCAGCTTGTGAGGCTAGCAAGAATGATTTCAGTAAAGGAGATATTTATTGAAGAATGTAACAAGGTGATTGAAATGTTTAAAAATAGAGGCTATCCTGAGGAATTTTTAATGGAAATAAGAAATGAAGTTATGGTAAAAAGGAATGAGGGAGTTTATAGGTCCCTTTTAGGAGAGGGGTGGGTAATTTGGAAGTTACAATCACCCATAAAACAGATATGGGGAGGGTGGAGCCTGGTACTTTAGGTACTTTTAAGGAGAGTAAGTTGTTTATTTCCACCTTTTCCCTGGATAGTTATGAAATTATTAGAATTTTGGAAAGAAATTGAATGATTTTTTTCAGTCAACAATGATGTCTATAAAATGGGTGAAAAAACACTAAGTGTTTTTAGGTAAGATAGGTCTATTAAACAGTTGTTGGAAAGACCAAAATCTAGAAATAATATATGGCCCAATGGTGTATTTAAGTGTGGAAGGTGTTCTCAGTGTTCCCATTTATTGGTTAAGGAAGATATTAATATTAGTGGAAACATATACAAAGCTCTAGGTCATTTTAGTTGTGAAATTAAAGGGGTGGTGTATATTGCTTGCTGTCAGTCTTGTCCTGCCTTTTATGTAGGCAAAACTAGTAAGAAGATAAACCAGAGAATTTATGAGCCTTTGGGTGATATTAGAAAAGCAAGGAACACCAATGCCCTTTATAGACATATAGGTTTGTACTCTACACATGCTTTTAAGTTTTTTATAACTGAACAAATAGTTAAAAATGAAAGGGTTAATTTCACCGAAGACCACCTGAATAAATGTGAGTTAAAATAGCAGCTGGTATTGAATGCCATGAATCCACCAGGGCTTAACAAAATCTGTTTTAAAGTTGTGACAACTAGAAGTTTGAATGTTTATAAGTTTGTAAGTTCAATGTTTTAGATGTTAATTCTTATATTTATATTTATGCTTTGATGTATTTAATAGCGACTGTTTTTAAGATGTTGGTTTATGAGTGTGCACACACCTATTTTAATTGATTTATTAGCAATGAATGGTTATAGGTTGTTAATGTTTTTAGTTAATATATAAGTGCTATGAGATTTATGAATGTCAGTTCTGATGAAGTCCTGTTGATGAAAGCACTTACATCTGACAGTTTTTGGGGAGTAAAATCAAGTTGATATAAGTTTTGGAAGTGGTTTTGTTCCTAGTTGTTCCACAGGACTTAATATCACAGTGATGTATCAACAAACAAGGGGGCATACGGTCTTACCCTCCTGTGCAGGCTACCTCTTCAGGCTTGGGATCTGTCTGTCCCTTATCGGGTGTATGTTCAGGCTGTTTATATTCCTTCAGAGCAGAACCTTGTGGCAGACTGTGAGCAGGTCCATAACACTGACTCACAAGTGGATGTTTCACAGAGATGTGTTTCTAGACATTGTCCACTAGTAAAGTACTCCTCAGGTAGATCTTTTTGCCTTGCCTCTAAACAGACAGCTTCCTTTCTTTTGCACCAGAGTCCCAAGTCCTCTGGCATGAAATGTAGACACGGTCTCTTTTTCTTGGAAGGGGATGTTTCTCAATGCATTCCCTCCCCTTCCACTCGTACTGAAGGTCCTGTTCAAGATAGAACAGGACTCTTCCAACATCTTATTGATGACTCCGTTTTAGCCTAGACAGCACTGGCTCCCTTTTCTTCTGCATGTAGGTAAGGACAATCACCACAAGTTAGCTCACTGGGTGTACCTACTCACACAAGACAAGGGTCTCTCACCCATCCTTTCTTGTCCACTCCTCATCTGACACTGTGGGTGATAAGGTTTTGATCCCTTTTAGGCACCTTTTTTCTGAGGATGTGTTTTGGGTTCTTCAGGAGTCCAGGAAACCTACTTCCAGGAAATCTTATTTGTTCATATGGAAGAGATTTTCTGTCTGGTGTGTTGCTCGTATCAGGATATACATTTGTTTGTGGAAGTTCCTTTGGTTTTATCTTGTGTGTGGCTTGCTCCATGGTGGGTTGGCATACTTTTTAAGCTCACCTTTCAGCTACTTATGCTTGCCTGCCTTTGACTCCTCATTTGACTTTTAGATTAGAGGTCAAACATTTTCTTAGAGGAGTCCTTCATATTAGGCCTCCCAGGAAGCCTAGTCTTCCATCCTGGGACCTTAATTTTGTTTTTGAAAAACCGACTCAGGCTCCTTTTGAGCCTGCAGCTTCAGCTTCCTTGCAGCATTGTACTTGGAAGACTGTTCTTCTTTTGGCACTTACTTCAGCTAGGAGGCTGTCTGAGCTTCAGGCCCTTATGGCTGTCCCTCCCTTTTTAGTTTTTCATAGTGTCAGGGTGTCTCTGCATACTAATCCTTCTTTTATGCCCAATGTAGTTAATGAGTTGTCTCTTAATCAGTGTATTCATTTGCAACCTTTTTCCCCTTCTCCTCGGTCTGCTAGTGAGAAGATTCTTCAAGACACCTTGGTTTTGTATATACAACTCTGATATTATTTAAATAAAACTAAAGCCATCCATAAATCTGAGCAACTTTTTGTTTCTTTTCACCTTAGGTCTTTAGGTTTGGCTGTTTCTAAGCATACTGTTTCTTCCTAGAGCTCTAAAGCCATTTCCTTTTGTTACTCTTTTCATGTGAAAAGCCTTTCTTCTTCTGTTAAGGCTCATGCTATCAGGGCTGTGGCTTCCTCTGGTGCTTTTTTCAAAGGATTGCATACCAACAGCATCCTTGAGGCAGCTACGTGGACTTCTATGCATACTTTTACCAATTATAAGTTGGGTATGGTTTCCAGGGCTACAACCGGATTTGCCAAGGCTATCCTACATGGCATTCTTGTGGGCTGTGCTGGACCTTCCTCCTCCCAAGTTTCCTCTTCAGTTTTTGTACTCTCCCTAGTGTAAGGAGTACTGCAACAATGATATGGAAGGACATAGTACAGTTGTGTAAAGTCTTACCATAACCATAGATGTCCTTCTCTTCAGTGTTGCATTATTTGCTCCGTCCCTTGTCTCCCTTTTTCTTTTTCCTTCTGGATGCACATTTTCCTTTTTCACTCCTTGGACTGTTGTTCCTCCTGGGGCTTTTCATTTCTGAGGAAGGTACATCTGTATATCATCTTTATGCCCTACGCTATGAGAAGGAGCATATGTGTGACATATAATGTCTCTACTACAACCTAAGGCTTTGGTATACTGACTGGACGTCGGGCTACCCTTGGCAGGGGATCCTTAGTATAAGGAATACTACAAAAGTGAACAAAAAGACATCCACTGTTATGGTAAGATTTTACACAACTGTACTTTTTCTCACCATTAGACACATTATTGCTTGCATTCCATAGCTACATAGTATATTTCTGCCTTACCAAATTTGTACCTATGCTTATGTAAAAAACCTAATAAACAACTGAAACAAGCCAAAACACATCTTCTGGTATTGAAAAGTTTTAATTAAGCAAATAAACATAAAATCAACTGCTTTTCATCCCTTCTAATGCTAGGACTTCATCAGATGAAACAACATAGTAAAACGTTTAAATAATACATGTGAATAATATAAAACATTCTTTTGGTAGATTGCTCACACTAAACAAACACTCCTCCTCCATCCTATGTTTGCCATAGTTTAAATTTAAAGTAGTATTACTATTTATTCACAAATGGCAAAAAATGTATAAAAAAATATATATACATATAAAAAGATTTATTTAAGAATATTTTTAAAAAAACATTTTTCAAAATATGTATCTATATGTAAACATGTATATGTTAAAAACATATATATAAAATAAACATCCTAAAATTTATATATATATATATATATATATATATATATATATATATATATATATATATATATATATATTTATTATAGATCTGTATATATTTTATTTTATCTTATGTTGACAAACTTTTCAATTTTAAAATACATGAGATAGATGTTAAATCATTTAATCCTGGATAATGGCAAGCATCCACACGAAGTTGCCAAAGCAACTCTATTCTTTCAAGCAGTAATGAAGATGGACCTCCCCTCACATCTAGAGAGAACAGATCTATACCTCTAAATTTAAATTCATGATGGGGTAATCCCTGATGTGTCTTGCCAAAGCATTTTCATATTTATTTCAGCTTATACAGTACAGGTGTTCATATACACGTTCCTGCAACCTCCTATCGGTCTTGCTGATATAAAAAGCGGGACAATGAGTACATTTAGCCAAATAGACCACCTGTTTGGTTTGACAATAAATTTTATATGTAGAACTAAATTTTCTCCCACCCACATCAAAGGTAGACCCGGTATCCATGTATCTACAAAAACAGCACATATTACACTTGAACATGCCCCTCTTAGTAACAGATGGTTTCTTATTTCCTTCCAGGATTTGTTTTAGGTTGACCCCTTTCCTATAAACAATCCTAGGTACTTCATTAAATTTCTCCCTTAACAGTATGTCATTAGTTATTAAACTCCAATTCTTAACTATGATAGATCTTATACTTGGAGCATCCATACTGAATGTTAAAATGAAGTTGTAGGGGCTAGGTGTTACACTTTGTACAGTTATAGTGGTATCAATAGTAACCTCTATTTTCAAAATGGGTCTATAAATCCCTGTACTTCTCTTACGTTGAACTTCATTATCAGCTCTAAAAGCAAGTTAGGGGGTAACCCCTCTTTAAAAACATATTCTTTAAAAATTCACACTCACTTAAGAAATCATTCCCTCTCGTGATCATATGTGCCACTCTGACCAAATGACAGTTTAGGAATTTTCTGTGGAAGGGGGTGGCAGCTAGAAAAATGTAGGAAGGAGTTTGAATAAATCTCCTTCCTAAAAATTTTAGATACATAGCATCTGTTCAGTCTATCCTTCAACAGGTCTACATCTAAATGTGCTATTCTCTCTTGGGAAAAGGTAGATGTAAACTTGAGAAATGTAGTAGTGGAATTAAAGTAAGTAAGCATTTCTTGGGCTTTAATTAAATCTCCTTCGAATAGGATGAAAATATCATCCAAACAACGTGTATAAAATCGTATGTTTCTAGACATTATATTATTATTCAAGACAAATTCCCTCTCCCAGTGGCCATAACTAGGTTGGCGAAGCTGGCCCCGCAAGGGGACCGCATAGCTACGCCAACCTTTTGGAGATGGAATTTGTTATTGAAAGTAACAAAATTATAAGATGAAATAATGTCCAGTAATTCCTCCACTATATTCATTTCTTCCTGTGGTGCTCCATTAACTCGCATTGTTGCCACTACCCACTCAATACCTTCTCCGTGGGGTATGGAGGAATAAAGGTCTTTTACATCTACTATGCTTATGTCTTTTCTAAGCCCTGACTTATCTTAGTCTTAGCTGGATTGAGTAGCTCCATTGCTACCATATTTGCTTCCTGTTAGGCTACATATTGCTGGCTTATTGTTTTGCTCTACTAGTTTACACATCTAAGTCATATGTAAGTCACTTAGTTGTAGGGCATTCTAGCCAGGGGATTCATTGTTTTGTTGTTGCATTGCACTTGAGGATTCCTTTTCTTGTTGTGTTTTTACATTAAGAGGACTGATCAGATCATCCATCTTGTGGCAGAAGGTGTTTGCCTCATCTTTCTAATTTGAGAAGCACTCCAAAAGAGTTAAAAGTGTGGTCATTTACTGTCCAGCACTCTCAGAAGTTTGTTTCTTTTCTGTTGCTGTAAATTAGGCTCGTTTTCATGGAACTGCTCACTGTGCAGCAGCAGTTGATAGTGCTCTGTACAGATACAAGTGTTTGGACAGTAAAGTTTACCTATATAACTAGTATTAGAACTGTAACCTGTAACTTAATGAGGTATTGCATGAAGATAAGCATAAAGCAGCTGTCTTGCATGTCTAACAGCACTGATACCAAATCATAGCACTATATAACTCTAGTTCCTAACCCTAGAAACCACCTTAGGAGACCTCTGTATAACCCAGTCCTCAAACCATAAAGACCTACCATATTTCAGGTCTAGAAAATGTCTCTGTACCCAGCTTGGTAGATATGAGCATCCTGAGATAGTGTAGCAATTGTCTCATGTTCACAGGCAACCTTTTAATCCTCAAAGAAACTAACACAGTATGCAAGAAATATACATATACAATTTTCTTGGTGGCAAAAAAATCTCACTTACAAGCAAGATTGTCAAGTGTACACAGACTTCATCCACCACACAAATAGGCAGTCTTATGCTAAGACATCCTAAGTGTATAAATGGCAACACCTATCCTCAGCAATCCCTAAAGCGCACTCCAAAAGCAACACCAAACAGCATACATATGCCTACAGTGAATAGACCCCCAAGAACGGAGCCCGTAAGGCAAGCAAGCACTGTATCCATGACTCTTGTCATAGGTGACCCCATTGCATGACACACAGATGTCCCGCTTATCAGACTTGACAAGGAGAATATAACGGTTAGCTTCTTATCTAGAGCCAGGATTCACCAGGTTATGCAGAGACTCAAGTCAATGCATGCACAGGTACCAATGTAATTCTGTCATAGTCTTTGTGTAAATGACCCGAGATGTATCTCACTGGACTATGTGAAGAGAGACATTATGGATCTCTCTGAATATGTGCTTCAGACAGGTATGTGCCTTGCATTGAGCAATATTCTACCTTCACCAAGGATAATGCCACAGTATGAACAAAAATGATTGACTTTTAACAACTGGCTTAGTTTCTGGTGTCATTCTAGGGGGATTTGATATACTCAGCATGGGAGGACATGGTTAGTAAGCCATGTTGCTTTGCCAAGGATGGTATACGCCTGCCCCCCAGGGCTTCCAGATATTGGCTAAAAGTTTATCCACTTTATCCATCCCCTTAGAGCCTTTTTTAGGCAATGCCAAATTGGCAAAACTACCAGCTTAGCAAATAAAACCCAAAGGAACCTAAAGGTGTTACTGCTCAGTGCTAGGAGCCTTAACAAGAAACTCCACACTCTGCAAGTTGTTTTCACTGTGGAGAATATAGACATCTGTGCCATTACAGAGACATAGTTTAAAGCCACAGAAAGTACTCTGCCAGTACAAGGCTTCATTGCCTTCCACACATTTAGACCGTCAGTTGCACAGAAAGGGACTAAAGGTTAAGGTGTCTCAATCTACATTAGCAACAGATACACCTCTGGGTTAGTTAAACAGGATGATGCCCTGGAGTTCATCCAAGTGCAAATCACCATAAATAAAGTCTTTTACCATATCCTAGCAAGCTGTAGGTCACCATCTGTGCACAAAGAATTCCATAACTCATACCTAGACCTGCTGGAGGCACTCACCATCAAGCCAAATACTGAATTCATGGGACACTTCAACTACTCCTCTGTAGACTGGGAAACATACACTACCTCCTACTTGCAGGCAGAACATTTCCTGGACTAGATTAACACAAATATCCTTTGCCAGACTGTACACTCTCTAACCAGAGGTTCAAATATACTGGACCTAGTACTCACCAATGTAGGAGAGAGCAGCACCTCCTGTGTGTCACGTCCCCACTGGTGAAGTCGGATCACAGCGTTTTCTCCTTCGAAATAAAAATCAACATGGAAAACCCAGAAATACATGTATCAGTTAAGAAATATTCTAAAGAAAACTACATCCTATTAAGTGGCAATCTGCCAAAATTCAGTGCCCCTCCTAGTTTACTGCAACATATGTTACATTGTTCACAGAAACCCTGCACAGCCATGTAAATGGCTGCACTGAGGCATCTGTACTTACAAAAAGTAAGCCAAAAATAAACCCCAGAAACAAAGTACACTGGTGGAATCCTAACCATAACCAGGTATGTAACAAAGGAAAAAAGCTGTGGCCAAAATTAGAAAGAGCGACTCTCATAATGGCAAGAACTCACTAATTAAACTAAACAGGAGACTAAATGAAAGGTCAAGATGACCTGTCAGGCTAATAACAGCCACAAGGCCTTCAACAGCTATGTCCGAAACCTTAAAGGTAACTCGCAACAGTATGCTGAACTGGTGATAAATGGTGTCACCTTCACCGAGCAGATTAACATAGCGAAAATGCTAGCTGTCAAATTCACTTCTACCTTCAGCCTCCACTTTCCCCCAGCTTCCCCTCCATAAAATCCATACTAGCATAGCCCCCTCAACTATTGGCAGGGAGCAAGTCATGACGGTTCTCACTAAGGCCAAAAACACAGCCGTAATGGGTCCAGACAATATCCCAGACTGCCTCCTAAATAGCTTGAAACATGACACATCAGTACCACTTGAGTCACGTTTCAACTACAGCCTCAAAACATGGAGGACTGCAACAGTTATCCCTCTTCACAAGGGTAGACCATCAATCAACCCAGGAAAATGCATACCAATTAGTCTGACTAGTCTAATATGAAAAGCCATGGAATGAATTATCATGGAAATGATCAAGAAATACATTGGCAATATACAGACACTGGACCCATCCCAGTTTTGTTTTGTCAAAGGAAGATCATAACTACTTAACCTGGTAGACTTCTTTTAGAGAATCACGACGGTAAGGGATGATGGGAAAATGGTGCATACCCCTACCTAGGCCAAGCTAAGATGTTTGATAAAATACCTAACTCCAGTATTGTTGGCAAACTCAACAAACTAGGCATAAATCCCTACATAAATTTCTCGATTTACCAACTGGCTGACAGATTGGACCAAAGAAGTCAGGATTGGTGAGACCACTTCCACCAAAAGACCAGTCACCAGTGGAGTATCTTAGTGCTCAGTGCTGGGTCCGCTCCTGTTTGACATCTACTTCTCGGAGGTCAAGGCAAATATGGGCCTCTGGCTCACCAAGTTTGCAAATGAATGCAAATTGGGAGTTGTCACAGATTCCCCCATAATTCCCCCATGACACTATTGTCCTGCAAGAGGGTCTTACACAGACAAATGAGTGGTGTCAAAGTTACAGATTTAAGTTCAGTGTCAGAATTTGCATTATAGTGTCTTTTGGGAAAAAGTCCACCCAAGTTAATTATTTCATTAATAAGACCCCTAAAAAGCTGACCCAGTTATTAGGGATCTGGGAACATGTGTAAATAGTAATCTGGCCTTTGACCAACATGTACCCAAGGTAGTAAGAAAATCATACTGTGTCACCCAACTTATAAATAACGGCATGGCATCCAGGTTCAAGGAAGTTACAGTACCACTTTACTTAGCCCTTATTAGACCCAGACCCATCATTGAGTACAATGCCCCCTTCAGCATGTACATGACCAGTGATATACAACAGGTGGAATGCACATAGAGGTTCCTCACCAAGAGAATCCAAGGTATTAACACACTGTCCTATACAAATCACCTTAAAGCCTTATCTCTGTACTCAGTTTTATACAGGTTACGGAGAGTTAGTCTGTGCCTGGCATATAAGGCATCCTCCGATGCAGCCCTGATGGACCTTTTGCATTTCTGCAAAATGAATAGCACCAAAAACACAAGATCCAAGGATTTAAACTTTGCTTGCGACACAAATAGAACATGTTGGTGAGACAGATATGTGTCTCAAAGGATCCCCACTCTCTGGAATAGGCTGTCTATCCTTGTGACATGGAATAAGTCTCTAACCCTATTCAAACGTAACTTTGAGCATTGGATGGGAAATTGAAAATTTACCCCTGGTATGGCCCCAGTGTCTCTGATAGACAGAGGCCAACAGTTAATATTTTGTTAGTAACATACTCAGCCCACTAAACCCGTAACAACCTCCTAATTCACATACCCCTCCAAACAGACGGGGACACAGTTGGGTTGGGTTGTGCAGCTAGGCTTATAAAGACCCTGGTGGTAGTTAGCCTAGTATATACCTATTAACCTATGAATCTTTGACTATGTACCTTTTTTAAAACACCTTTATTGAAGTATCACTTGTGACATAGACAAACTTACATTTATATAAAAGCAATCAAACCATATCAACAAATTCACATTTACAAACGTTATACATCACATATATTGTTATATATCATATAGTTAATGCAACATTACATAAGTTGTTCAATTCCCATCTTCTCTTAAACCTCATTCCTCCTTCAAAACATTTTTCTGCATGTATTGTTCCCACAATTTTCATTTTTTTCTATGTAATTTACTCCTACCTTTTTCTAAAGATCCCACTTCTTGTTCTTTTATCTCTGTTACAGTAGTCACTACTTCAAGTGTAGCTGGTTTAGATTTTGATTTCCATTTTCTAGTAATTGTTTTTTTGGCAGCCACTAAAATTAAACTTAACAAGGCATTACTATGTCTAGGCAGTTCAGATCCTATATCACAGCTCAAAAAAGTAATTTCCTTAGATACACTCGTTGGCCCGCCCAGTATTTCTGACGGAGTACTCTGTGAGGAGTTTAAAATACTGCCAACTCATTGCACTCTGAGAACTTATGGTTCCAGGTACCGCTTTCTTTCCCATTACACTTGCAACATTTGCCATCTACCTGAGGAAAATTGCTGTGCACCTTTTTAACCAGTCCTTTTCATTTTGGCCTTTTCTAAAGAAAGTTTACCTTTGTTTTCAGAAAATCTATGTTCTAATTGAAGTGTCCAGAAGTGTCCAGTCAGGGATTTTCTACCTTACTTGTTACGTGTCCGTTCAAGCACTGCTGATGTTGCACCTCACCAGGTTACCATTTCTGGTGCTTTTTGGCCATTTCCTATTTATGCGGTTTCTTCTAGGTCGCCACTGGCACTGCAACTTCATTATTTACCAAGGCATGATATTTCATTTATTTTATTTGTTATATTTTTACTCTGGTTACATTTTGTTGCCAGTGTTAAACCTGCTGAGCAGTGCCCATTTTTAGAGGGAACCTGTGTTGTGAAATACAGCAGTAATGCATGTAAAGAGGAGAAAAGAAATAGTAAAATAAATAGCGCAATTTTACAGTAAATTATGCAAAAACACAGTTAAGTTTACAATAATTAAAAAAAACAATAAGATTAAGCTATAGCTGTTCTTGTAGTACATTTGCAGTTAGGCAGAGTATGTGGGAGAGTGAAAAATAAAGAGTGTGGTGTAATGTAATACGTGACAAGAGATATCCTGGATTAGTGATTTTTATGGTTACCATTCAATATTTATATGCTGTATTAATTATTCCTTTTTAACAGCAGCTTCTTTTCTAGGTTCTACTAAAAAATCTACCAATGCTGGGCTTTTGTTTAGGACCCCCACCATTTTTTCTTTGCCTATATTGTGATAGCAATCCTTGATAGGGAAGGCAATCTCTAACCTGCAGTCTAAATAAATTCTTGGTGTCTTCCCATTCTTTTACCTTTCCCCCTCTAGTTATTTGCTCCCAATACCTTGGTTCCTTTGACAGTTTTCTCCAGTAAATTCCAGCCCCCTCTTGCCTATTGTCTGTATCCCTAATTGCAGTTATCCCTAGTGACAGAATCTCCTTTTTCCATTCCCATGTTGGCTTAGTTTTTAAAATACTTTCTGCTACTTTATGAATATATTGTTTTGTATAATTATTGATATTCTCCTTAAAGGTCTGCATTGAAAATCCCAGTCTCTCCTTGTTTCTTGAGCTTTTCCCCCTGTTTCATCATCATCCCTTTACACTTTGAATTACAGTTTTCTGCTTGTGCTAAGTATAGGAACCTTAACTGTGTAGCTTTGAAATATCCATTCAAATCGGGTAATCCCAATCTGTCTTGTTCTGTTGGAAGAATCAGCTTATTCCACATTACTCTTGCCAAATTCCCCTCCCAGATAAAATCCTTTAGCTGTTTATTAATTGCTATCAACAACTTCTCCTCTGGTTGATAAAAATATGACTGACCTGTGTATAAATTTCTAAGAGCTCAGATCTAGATGGAGGTCCTCCTGGCCCCAGCTCCCACTGGATCTGTGAGATAACCTTGTCCACTTCCCCCTTGATCTGTCCTTCTCTGATCTGACCCACTATTTGGAACCTCTTGATCTGAGACTTCTGGGGTGTCCTCATCGAATCTGAAGAGGGTCTGTTCTTCGACTCCTGTAAGTTCCCTGAGTTACCTAGCTAGAGTCTTTCAGAGGCAGAGGTTTCTCAGAGCTGAAGGAACACAGCCAAGTCTGGGGCTTGAGATTGAACTCCAAAGTTCTCTGAGCCACCCCCCCCTCCCCCAGGGCTTCAGCACTGGGCAGCTACGGCCTTACTCCTTCCTTGGGTAGAATGCTTGTGGGGTTTCAGTCATCAGTGGTTTGGGAATTATCAGCTCCTTTGCCATTAACTTCTGTTTCCCCCAGGCGCTGCCTTGGAGGTTGTGGAGAGGGCCTTCTCTTTATCTAGAAAAAAGACATCCCAGCCTTCCTAAGATTACACAACTTTGCCTCCTTCAGTTTTCTGCTTTGAGCCTCATTTTTCCATTCCACTGGGACTGCCAGCCTAACCAAGTTTCCCGTCAGTCCCTCAGTGCATCCTCATCTCTTCTGATACTTCCTCAGATCATCACACTGAGGAAGTCCCTCTTAAGAGGATGTTTAAAAGGAGACATCGAGTTTGATGAAGGGGAGGGGTCCCCTGGGACTCCACCTGAAGATTTCCTAGAGCTACTGAAACAAAAAGGTGGTTGGTCCACTGATACCCCATCCAGGAGGAATTGGTGTTCTGAAGGCTTTCAGGTTTGACCTGACTACTTCTTGGGTGACTCCTCAGTCTGAAGAACTACTAGATCTTGTTTCTCGCAAGGCATGGAAGGAGCCAAATAATTAGAGCTGATTCCTAAACAACCTGATAAAATTCTAGCTCCTCTTGAGGACCGGTCACATGGGAGGAAAGGGTCCCGGGTGATGCCATGGTTGTGGAGGCAGCCACCAAGAAAGAGTTTGCAGAACAAAGTTCTTCTGCCCATCCCCCTAACAGGGAGTGCAGAGTCTTGGACAGATTTAGTAAGTGTGTATATGCATCAGTGACCTTTGCACTCTGGTGCTGAATTACCTGACACACTTTGAGACTACAAAGTGATTTGACCAAAGAACTTTTCATATCTCTTTTTGGTCGATGTCTGACAAGGACCACAATAGAGTCTCCTTGCAATTGGCCACCGTCCAGTTGATTTCTAATGCATCCGTGAGGCTGATCTTTCATACAGCAGAAGGTACCTCATGGGTGGCACCTTCAGACATAGCCATTAGGAGACATGCCTAGATGTGACTATGTGGGCTTGCAAAGCCCTTTAAGTCTTCATTCATCAGTGTTCCTTTTGATGGATCTTCTTTATGTGGCCCCAAGGTAAAGGACACACTGTCTAGATGTGGGCAAGATGGAACGATCCTGTATGCCATGGGTATATGTTTTTCAACTCTTCAAAGACCTTGCTCAGGTAATCTGTGGGGAGGTAGAAAAATGTGGGTTTGCAAATCCCAGGGTCCTTTTCAAGACTTGCGTGGAGATATTTCCCCAGAGGCAGAGGGGGTAACAAATGGAAGATGCCATCCTCATGGTAGAGGTGACCCACAGAAACAGGGATTGTAGGATTCCTTCTTAGATAAGCCCTACCACTGCTTCTGAATTGAGGCTCGACTGTTACCCTCTGGAGGCAGTTGGGGGATGCTTGTTTCTGCACCAAAGAGCCTGTCTCTCTATAACAAAAAATTCCTGGGTGCAGAGAATTATATCCATAGGTTATATCATACCATTTTCCTCAGTCCCCCTTACAAAAATGAAAAGAATCCCCGATGGTCCTCCCAATCGGAGAAAACCATCAGCATTAGAAATAAAAAAAGCTGCTAGAAAAAGAGTCATCCAAGATGTCCACCCAAACCAGAGAGGATCCGGGACCTATTCAAGATTCTTCTTGGTGCCAAAAAAGGAAGGGGACTTGAGGTCAATTGTGGATCTCAGCAAACTAAATCAGTTCATGCAACATTCAAGGTTCTGGATGGTCACAGTTCAGTCCATTTTGCCTCTGCTGCAAAAGGGTGATTGGATGTGCTCAATAGATCATCAAGATGTGTAATATCACATCAAAATGAACAGACACTCCAGGAGACAACTGCCCTTCCGGCTGGGAGATGGTCATTACCAGTTCAGAGCACTGCCCTTTGGTCTCACCACAGCCCCCAGGGTGTTCACCAAATGCACAGCAGTGGTACCAGCTCACTTGAAACTGTGGGAATTCTGCATGTTGCCATACTTAGACTGACTGTTGTCTGCCCCAACTAGGCATCAACTTCTACAAGCATGGGACTACTTGCTCCAGTTGAACATCTATGTAGATGTCACAGTCAGTTCAACAAATTTCAGCTCACACCTACAGAGTGTCTGGAGTTCATAGGTGCTCGTTTGGACACATTCAATCAGATAGCCTCCTTTCCTTTTGTTCAAGTCCCATCCACTGAGGTTTCAGATCATGAAAGTAATTAAAAATTCTTCTTTTCCAGTGCAGCTAATTTTACAAGTCTTTGGATCCATGACAGCTGCTATCTCCCTCATTCCTCTGGCCAGGTTTCACATGCGAGTACTTCAGTGGACCCTATCAACTGAATGGTCCATACTTCAGCACCATTAAACCACTTCATTCAAGATCACACAGGCATGCAAAAGGTATCTTCTTTGGTGGATTCATTCAAACAAACTCTCGTAAGGTCGTCCATTTGTTCTCCCCCTGCCCGTAGCTTCAGTAACCATAGATGCCTCTGAACTGGTGTGGGGAGGCACCACTTGAGAAGGACAGTCCAAGGTATGTGGTCACCCTGAAGAGGCCAAAACACATATCAGTGTCCTGGAAATGAGAAAAGTTCTCCTAACATTACAGGCCTTTCAAGATGCACTTCCTTACAGGACAGTTGACATTTAGACGGACAATATGTCAGTGGTCTGATACATCAATAAATAAGGAGGAACCAAGTCTTATCTGCTTTATTGAGAAGCAGTGAGAGGGTGACAGTGGGTGATCTCTTCCAGTTGCTTTCTAATAGCAATGCACATTCTGGGGAAATGCAAAGTGATTGTCGACAAACTGAGCAGGTCCATTCTGATGCCTCACTAGTGTTCTCTCAGTGTCAGAGGCGGAGAGAATTTTCCATCAATGGGGCCAACCATTCTGCAGGCTGTTTACGTCTCCCCTAAACAACAAGTACAGCAGGTTCTTTGCTCTGATCCCTCCAAGGGGGGAGTCGCTGAGAGATGCTCTAGTCTATGATTGGCCCCCCAGATCTCCTTTATGCTTACCCACCACTGTCTTTCATTCCCATATTTCTACAGAAAGCATTCTGGTTGAAGAGCATAGTAATCCTTATTGCCCCTTTCTGGCCACACCAGATTTGGTTCGCCATTCTCTGGCCTTACCTTCTGCATCTGCCTTGGATACTTGATTCAACTCTAGACCTCCTTTCTCACCCGACAGAGATGACTTATCCAGAGTTACCAGGCCTCAAACTGACTGCATAGTTTCTCCAATTCCATTGATTGCTGGTCAGCCCTGGCTGTCCTTTCCGGTCCATCTTATCTTGTTATCTTCTTAAAAAGCTTCTACGAGAAGGATGTACAGAAGTAAATGGAAGAGATTTGTATTCTGGTCCCTTAGCAGGGATCTGAACCCCTTTCAGCACCTGTACTGTCAATTCTTGAATTTTTAGCTTCAGTTTTCAGTGAAGGTGCTTGTTTTTCAACTGTTAAGGTCCAATTTGCTGCCATTATAAACTTTCACTTGTGCAAAAATAACTCTACCATAGCTTCTTCTAAACTATGTAAAGCCTTTTCTAAAGGAGACATTTTACTTAGACTCTATTAAAGGAACCTAGTGCTCCCTGGGATTTAATTATTGTGCTTCAGGATTGCATTAATTAATTAGTTAAGTAATTAATGTGATTGCATTAGTTTCTTTTCCACACTGAATAACCATAGATTATCTACCAATAAACATCCCCATAACTGTTTGCATATTAATGACTGCTCCCTTTTATAGTTTTGGCCAACTACTTCTTTGAAGCATAGTTTAGTTGCATTTTAAGACTATTGTTTTTTCTGTTTCCACATCTTTCTGTGAGTTGACTTTAGACAATCAAGTCTATTTATTTATTTATTTTATTTATTTATTTGCAGTTGGTTTACCAGGATAGTCCATTGGGCCAAGATGAACCCGTTTTCAATGGAGTCCTGGGGAGAAAAGCTCCATTAACAAGGTTATATAGTTATACAAATGTAATAAAAGATTAGCAATCCAGTTGTCAATACAATACAATACAATTACACAGTTAGAGCATAACACTGGTGTTGACTGTTGCAGATGGTACTTTCTATAGAAGTGATTCAGATTGCATTTTATACAGAGTTAAAATGCAGTATTTACAGAATTGTACAAATTAGTTTGTAGATGGTACATACTATAAAGTGAGTCATATTGCAGTAATTGTAGAATTTTACAGAATTACTGTTTAAGGATATAGAATCAATGTTTCTTTACCAGATGCAAGGGAACTTATTAGCAGGAGGAGGAAGAAAATAAGGTAGTTTTGAAAATATGAGGGTGGATGGAAGAGCATTGAAATTATGAAGGGTGGGTGCAGGAGCATTCCCACTGTGTTAGTAAATGAGAGTAAAGATATTTTTTGAATGTAAAGTGGTTGAGGGTGGTACGAATAGCTGGAGGTAGGGAGTTCCAGAGATGTGCTAAACTATAAGATAGAAGTTTTTTACCTGGGGGGCGTAATGGTATGTGTAGTTCAAGTAGGTTCTGGTTAATGGTTCTCAGTTGTCTGTTAGGAAGGTGCATTTTAAAGGTATTGGAAAGAGATGGACATAGCAAGGGTTTAAAGATGAGCTTGTGGGCAAGAGTGAGTTGAGAATATATGAGTTGGTTGTGTAGTTCTAACCATGTTAGTTTGTGGAGAGAAAAGCAATGGTGAGTAGATGCTTTGTGGCCACTAGCGAATTTGGCTATTTTATTGTAGCATGAGGAGAGTTGTGTTTTGAGGGAAGATTGTAAGTTAGTCAGGAGTGGGGCACCATACAGAAGAGAGGGAACAAGGAATGAGGAAGAGAGCATTCTTTTAGTAGTGGGTGTAAGGAAATGATTTTGTCGGTAGAGCATACCTAGTTTTTGATGAGTCTTTTTGATATTAAGTTGTATGTGGGAATGGAATTTCAGCTGATTATCAATTTGAACCCCAAGTAACTTAGTCTCTGGCACCAATTCCAAGGATGTGTTGTTGTTACTGGTGATTAAGAAGGAGTTTGTGTTGGCAGAGATGTGTTTAGAGGGAGTAAAAAACATTAATTTGGTTTTAGAGGCATTTAATGCTAGATGGTTTGTTTTCATCCATTATTCAGTGATACAGAATGCATCTTGTGTGAGTTTTTGGAGTATTGGAATGGATGTGGCAGAGCAGATAATGGTTGAATCGTCTGCATATTGAATAATATTTGAGAATGGTACAGAATTATGGAAATCATTTATGAAGATGTTAAATAGTAGAGGACCCAATATGGAGCCTTGGGGGACCCCTTTTGGAGTACTTAGGAATGAGGAAGTGGCTTTTTTCCATTTAACAGCTTGAGATCTATTAGATAAGTAGCTAGAGAACCAGTTTAATGATGAGGGACATAGGTTAAGTTGGGAGAGTTTATTAAGGAGCAGTTTATGGGAGATAGTGTTAAAGGCTTTTGAGAGGTCCAGTAGTAGGGTAGAAACAATATGTCTAGAGTCCCTAGCCTTGTTTATGGTTTCTAAGAAGGAGAGGAGGGCTGTCATAGTACTATGGCCAGGTCTGAAGCCATGCTGGGTTGGAGTCAGCAGATGATTGGCTAAGAGATAGGGAAGGAGCTGCAAATGGATACACTTTTCAAGGAGTTTGGATATGGGAGACAGAATAGCTATGGGACGGAAGTTTGTAGTATCATTATTATTGCCACCTTTGTGCAGAGGTATGATAAAGGCCTTTTTCCAGATTTGGGGTACTTTGCTTTCTTGGATCGAGCGGTTTATTAGTATACTAATGGGATAGGCAATGGTTTCAGCTGCTATGCTAAGAAAGTATGAAGGAATATTGTCTGGGTTATTAGAGCAAGGCTTTAGTTTCTGGATCAGCTTCTTTATGGTAGATGTGGGGATAGGTTTTAGTGAGAAAGTAGGAGAAAGGGGGGTGAGGTATTGGAGGGTGGTGGTTCTGTGGAGGGAAAGAGAGAGGTAATAGGAGTGGAGGGAGGGATATGAGAGGATTGGGGTGAGATTGGGGATGTAATGGTGTCAGAGAATGAAGAAGTTAGCTTAGAAATAGAATTTATAAAAAAGAGTTAAATTGTGTAGCCAAATCAATGTCTGAAGCGTTGGGGTCTGGGCTAGGGGTGGCTGTTTTGCCAGGATTGATAAGGGTAGAGATTCCTTTCCAGAATTTTTGAGGATTTGTCTTATTAGTATTTTGGAGTATGGAAAAGTAGTTTTGTCGATCTTTAATAACAAGCCTTTTTACTTTGTTTCTAAGTGTTTTAAATTCATTGTGGGTGAGTGGGGTTTTATTTTTATGGAAAAGTCTCCAGGCCTTATCTCTATGGCGCATGGCTGTTAGCGTGTCTTTGGTTAGCCAGGGGGTGGTTTTAGTTTTATTTTTGGTCCTGATGGGAGCATGGTAGTCTAGAAGGTTCAGGAAGGTTGTGTTGAAATGGGCCACGGCATTATCTAGGGGTAAAGCATACAGGATGTTCCAGTCAACTAATTTAAGAGAGTCAGAGAAAGCTACTGGGTTGAAGTTTTTATGATTGCGGGTAGTAATGTAGTTGTGAGTTCTTTGCATAGGCGCTTGTAGTCGATAAGTGAAGATAGGAAGGTGGTCACTAAGGGAGTGTGGAAGGGTACTACTAACAGGGAAGTAATGAGGGTGGGAGACTAGAATCCAATCTAGAATACTACCTTTAGGGAGAGTTTTAGAGGGGCGAGTAATGTCATTGATTAGTTGTGAGAAGCTGTAAAGGTTGATATTGAGAGGGCTTGAGGGAGAGTGAATGGCAGACCAATTGATATTGGTGTCACCCAAAATTATGATTTCATTGTTAATGTTGGTGGAGAGCCAGCAAAGAATATTCTCAAGAGTGGTAATATTGTCACCAGGGGGAATGTAAAGGGAGGCTATACATATGTGCTTGAATTTATTGACTTGGAGTAGTGACAGGATTAGTTCAGCATTGTTAAAAATGGGGATGGGTTTGTTATAAGGGGTGACTGACAAGGAGGATGAGTATAGTAAGGCAACCCCACCTCCTTTTTTTTGGGTCTGTCTTTTCTGATGATTGAGTAATTTGGTGGTATAATCTCCTGATCCTTTATATGGGGTTTTAACCAAGTTTCAGAGATAGATAGTATATCGGGTTTATTATATATAAGCCAAGCATGAAGGTTAGGTACTTTGTTAACTATACTTTGGGAGTTTAGAGAGGTGTATAGTATGGATTTATCTACATTGGTAGAGATGGAGGGGCCAGGGTTAGGGTGGATATCTCCTGAAAGTAGTGAGGTAGTTAGATAAAGGGTTAGGTAGGAGAGGTATTTGGACTGCTTAAAGGTTATGTTGGTCTTTATTATTTGAGTAAGGGGTTTGTTATCAACTATGGTATTAAGGTTAAATAGAGTGTTGAGAATCTTATAAGTGAAGAAAAGATGGTTTTGTATAGGATAAATATGTGGAGATATTGTGGTGTAAGTTTGTAAAGGAGGTGAGTTAAGATGTATTGTTGTGTGGAAGGCCTATGAATGGTTAAAAAGTGTGGGCTGAGTGAGGTAGTGAGTGTAGACCACACTGAGGAGTAGTATTAGAAGAGTAAAGAAAGATATAGGTTTTAGGAGCATTGTGAAGATGGGTCTAAAGGTAGGGGATGCAGATGGTAGTAAGCAGTTTGTAGGTTATAGAAAGTAAGTTTAGTAGGGTTCTGTGTGCAGGAGGTAGTAATGTGTCTGGGTAATTGTGGGAGGGGAAATATGTAAGGTTAATATGAGTGGAGTAAGGGAGGGTGTAGGTTTGAGTAGAGGACACTAGAGGGAGGAAAGCTGGTTAGTGTGGGTGTGGGAGGGAGTGGTTATAGAGAGAGCAATGGAGTGTAATTGGTCAGGTGATATTGTGGGTGTGGTTGTGGAGGTATAAATGTAGATATAGTGGGGGCGGGTGGGAATTGGGGGCAGGGTAGGGGAGCGGAGTGAGCCTGCAGGGCGAACGGAGCGGGAAGAGCCAAGAGCTAAGGAAGACTATCAGTAGAATTGTTAAGTGGAGAAGGTGAGTATTAGGGACCAGTGATTAGTGGAAAGGAGTAGCAGCAAGCTTTTAAAGGAAGGAGTGAGAGAGAGAAGCTAGTGAGTTAAAGCTTGTAAAAGATACCGGGGAAGAGAAATAGAGATAGAAGTCAGGAAATAGTGGGGAGAGGGAGTCACCTAGTGAAAGCACGTCAAGGTTTCACCAGGGAAGAAATCACAAGGCTGGGTCTATTATGGGAAGAGAGTCTGGTAAAGGAGAGAGTGACACAGAGGGGACCTAATATAGGAGACACAGGGCTGGCTAGCTTTTGGCTGCTGGCTTTCCTGGCAAGGGAAAAATGCTGAGTACCAAGCAGGGCTTTAGAATTCTTAATAGTACAGGTTTAGCAGCTGTTGTACATACTTTATTAAATCCTTCTATGAGGTGCTTTATCCAATTCCCGTACAGGGTAGAGGCAATACAATTTGTTTTAGTATGGATCAGATGTAGGCATCCAAGCCAAGCTCAGTCAGGTGTTTCAGGGTAGGAAAGCTGGAGAATAGGAGAGAGATATAGAGAGAGATGCACTTCAGATAAAACAGTTGCAAAAGACAGTTAGCGTACACTAGCACAAACCTTAAACAGATGCAATCACGTTATCTTACTGTCTAAATACTAACGTATAAGTATAAACTTATAAGCTTATAGGTAGCTAACATAGAGAGAGAAACACTTCAGGTAAACAGTTGCAAAACAATGCAGTTAGCGTACATTAGCTCAAAACTTTACACAGATGTAAGACACAATTAGCTTACTTTACCAGCGTATACTAGCAATAGCTTAGAATTATTTAGGTTAAATACAAGCTTCTAACCAGCATGGGCATCTCATTACAAATAGTCTGTGTAATATCAGTATTGTAGTATTCAGGACAGAGCAGAAGATATTGCGACACAGTAAGGCAGACCCAGTATCAAACAATTAAGAACTCTATTCTGAGAAACTGTAAGAAGTTACATTTATAGTTCAGCTACACGTTTCTTGCATTTCTATTCCTTTCATCTGCTTTTACACTCAAAGAAGGGTCACAATATCCATACATTTTCCTTCCACAAGAAGCACATATATTGCTTTGCAAAAGTGTTAGCAGTATAAAATAAGAGAAAAAATAAATTATATCTTTATATCAGTTTTGTTTTGTATCCTGTCACCACATTGTTGAAGATGGATAATTCCTAGAGCTCTCAGTCTTGGATATGAAAGTTATATTCTTAGTGTAATGATTGAGATTGCTTACCAATTGCTGGTAGGGCCCAGGTATTTTATTTTGTTACATTCTTCTGTTTCCTTTTCCTGCTCTGCTTTAGAACCTGTTTACATTGGTTTGGATAAAAGTCTGAAGAAGCACAGCATTATAGGTGAATAGGGGGGAGGGGTCAGATAACCTTGTAAAGATTTAGCTGCATGTCTGCATAAGTTCATTTTGTCTTACGGATGAAAGTGGAACTAGCATTCGAGGTCTGCTATTATAGTAAGTATGTAACTTTCATTTACATGGTATTGTATACTAGTAAAATTTAAGTAGCATCATGTATGTTAAAAACTGCTATTGATTTAATATTGGTTCATATTATATGACTACTTAGTAAGCAGTTTTTAAGTAACTTATTTGGTGCTCATGACATTTATTTAGTCACATACTGATTTGTCATAGATTCATATTGCATGGTAACATTTAGTGACATCATTTAAATATCCTTAATAGTGTAAAGACGTATCTGAAGTCAGCTGTTTAGTCTATTTTCATATTACATGGTGCTATTTAATGGAGAAATTTTAAGTAGCTGCCCCTTCTAAGGTGCTTCCAGTGTTGACTACTGCCATTGACTAGATCGATGTTCCACCCCTAGGTCCAGTACGTACTGCTTAGACATGTATACTACTTGGAGTGCTACACTAGTGTTAAGTTTTACTGTTGCAGTGACTATTCTTGAATAAGGCAGTTCAGATGTGGGTAAGTATACTTAACCATAACAGTAAATCTTTGCAATATAATTATTGATAAAAAAAAGCTGCCCACTCACCCTTCCCCAGTTTTAAGACAAGATTTTTGCTCCTTTAAGGACTATTTTTGAGCAAGTTTCTTTTAGGATTATTAAATAAGATATGACAAGATATTTTGATACTGACCACTAAGAATAATCTAAACGTACAAGCTTAACACTTTATTTTTTCATTTGATATTCTTTGGTTTTATATTAACCTTGTAACTTCCCATGATCCTGTGATATGCACACATTCAGGATGGCAGAATATCATGATCCAGTTTTCTGCAACTGGAGTAATGATACTAATTGTACAATTGGAATCACATAAAATATGACTGGTACTCACTTTACAGTGCTACTTAAATCATTCATTCATTTAGCATTTTGTTTTTGGGAATTTCTATAATTATATTTCCTTGAATATTATGCTTTCCTTTCTGGATTTCATTTTACAGTTAATCATCTGTTGACATGCCACTGATTATACAGACTTATATGTACTGTACCTGTATATAGGTCTTGTATGAGGGTGCCCATACTTGTCGACAAGCAGGACCAAAAAAAAAAATCAGAGTATCCATAAACCCAACATCTAAAACTTTCCCATGTTACTGGCCCCCTCCCTTTATTAGTAATGCTCAGCCAACTAGTTTCCTGTACACCTGTACATTATCTCTTTTGCTGGTCTTAATGCTTGCTTTAGAAAAAAAATGGTCCAAGGCTGCATTTTTTTTTTTGAAAAAAAATATTTGTAAAAAAAATTCCAGTTTTCAAGGGCTTAGCAGTTTATCTTTACATTGTTGTGATTATTGTTCAGCCAATATGTCTTTCAGGTCAGACCCATCTAATTTACTTCCTTTTTAGGCATTTTTATTTTTTCTTTGGCATTTTTATTTTTTCTTCCTGTAAGCCTTGACTTTATTTCACCTTGCCTTTGCACTTGGTATTTTATTTTATTTTTTTATTGTGTGCTTGTTTACTGAATTTTGTTTAACTGGGTTTAGTCAGAAAATCTTTTTCAGCCAAGGCCCAGTGAGAAAAGCTCCTACATATTACAAAAATGTTTAAATAGACACTCCGTAATATACATGGACAAATATTATGTAATATATATTAACAATTACACATTCATTTGCTAATTTGATTACATACATATGAAATAAAGGCAACTATTACAGTATAAAAGATACTTATGCTTTAGTAGGTGTTGAACATTGAGCATCTGAAGAGGTGTATTCATAGGTTTGTTAAATAGAGAGAGAATAGATCATATGATTAGTGCTTAGAAATTCAAAGAAATGGAGGTTAGAAAAGAGATTAGATAGGGTGGAAAATGTTGATATTTTAGAGGTAGGGTATAAAGCAGGTTCATAGACAATTGTATATATGGCTATCATAAGGTTTATATCAGAATTATTGAGATGGGGGTGAGCAGTTTCACAAAACTATGCATATGACTGGGATATGCTACTCAAAGTAGAGCCTGATTGTAACCCTGCTGCATCTAACGTTTGGGATGATGATCTCTAAAAACATATGATTGCTGTGGATAATAATCTGCTGTTATCTCTGAATCCGAATGAAACTATTGGTGCCGCTTATGTTCCAAGTGGTATGGGAACTTTTCCTCTTCTTCTAAGAGATATAGAGGAGAAACTGTTTAAGATTAAAAAAATTACAGTGGCAAAGACTTCATTTGGAAACTTGCCTGCACCATCAAGTAATACAAGAGCATTACGGATTCTCCATATGCCCAGTTATGTTATGGTCGACAGTATCCAGAACTTATAAGACACTTGCAAGGTTTTAATTTAGAAATGAGTTTTAACTATATCAGGCTGCTCACTGAATTTTTTAAACGTATAGAGAATGGTATGACATCCAAAGTTAATTTGGCTCTTCTGGACGTGTAACATAAATACACACTTGAGCTTATCTTTCTAAGATGGATGAGATGTTTACTAGAATATGTGCTTTTGGTATGCAAATGCAGTTACAGAAAAACAAAAAGCTTGACATGATTATGATGATTTCAAGAAAAGACACATTTTTGTGTGGCCACGGGCTATTTCTAACACTACAAATGATCTGAAATCAAACGGTGAAGTTGTTCAGTCCGAAGCTGCTACATTGGATACAGCAGCAATTATTACTGATGTAGCTAAAACAATGTACTCATCTAAAAATACTATTAATGTGGGAACAGGGGCTAGATGTAAACAACCTGCTGCCTCTTTAATTTTAAATCTGTCAAATTTTCCACCACATCCAGTTTCTTTGAAGCAACCGGATTTTCACAGGAGCCACAGGTCACAGAGCAGAGGGAAGAAGAAGAGACACTCGTCGTTCAGGAACAGAACACAACTTTAGGGAAGAAAGGGTGGATTCAAATGATTTGATATTTAATATTTCATCATGTAGCCTTCAGCACATAGAATGTTGCCAAGTAAGCACAAGTGTGTTTTTTGGCTTTATATGGCACTTTGTCTTCTTTTCTGTGATCATGTAGCCTTACAGATGTTCATGAATGTCTACTTAATAAAGGACTATTGTTTGCTCCAGCAGAAAATATGAGATATGAGGATGTCATGTTAGACTTATACTTGGTTGCATGGAATGCTACTTTGCGGATGTTGTTTCCCAATCAGGAACATTCTGGTAAATTAAAAAACGTAAGTGTTTTTAATCCACCGATACAGCTGCTGTTGGAAGCTTTTTTGAGTGTTTGTGAGGTGGAATTACAACAGGTGCTACAGTGCGATCAGAAGAAAGGTAAAAAGTTTTATAATTTGACTGTTGCTGAGCGTAATGCACTGAAAGAGCTGCAGGCTAATGATAGCATTCAGATACGTCCAGCCGATAAAGGCGGATCAATTATAGTCATGTAAGAGGCCTTTTTATATTGACAGTATGCTACAACATTTATCAGACACTTTTATATAGAGTAAGAAAACTTTGAGAGATATAAAGAAATTAATGAAGTTAATGAAGAATTCTATAATTTATTAATGACAGGGCTTATGATTTTTTTATGTATTTTACTGTGGAACAACTTGTCTTTCCAATTATGCATGGCCTTCTGAAAATTTATAAAAATGTTAAGAACCCACCCACGATATGTATAGTGTAGGGGACGGAACCACTATTTATGTGGAAGAGATGTTAAGACCTATATTGTCAAAATCCCCAGCTGTACTGAAAGATACTAAAAGTTTTTGGAAGGCTTGCATGGATGTGTTGATTAAATGAATTATTTTTCTGGTTTTATTTTAGTAATCCTAGATGTGTGCACTTTATTTACGATGATTCCAAATGATTATGGAGTAGTTGCAGTTAGACATTTTTTAAATAAGTATAGTAATTATTCTAATAATTAGATTAATTTGATTTGTATGTTGTTATTTTTTATTCTAGAGCAAAATGTTTTTATTTTTAATGAGGAATACTATCTCCAGAATGTGGGCGTAGCTATGGACACTGCATGTGTCGATAGCTATGCCAATATGGTAATGGCTCATTGGGAATCAGAAAATATTTTAGGAAATGATACCTTTGAAAAGAATTTAGTATATCACAAAAGATTTGTTGATGATGTGTTCCTTCTTTGGCGAGGTACATCTGAAGAACTTCAAGACTTTGTACAGGTGTTTAACAGTAGTACTAGTTTTTTGAAATTTGTGGTTAGTAAGTCAGATAGCAATATTGATTTTTTTAGATGTAAATATATCAATAGACCTTTCAGGAAGCTTTAAAACAAGTATTTTTAGGAAAGCATGTTGAAAGAATAAAACTCTACACCATACAAGTATGCATTCTAACCACATTTATAAAAATGTATTAAAGGGACAGTTTTTGCAAGCTTCTAGACTACATACAGAAGATTTAGAACTTGAAGGGGTATTCAGTTCTAAGAGTAATGGATTTGAAAGAAGGGAGTACAAGAAAAAGGAAGTGGACGATTCACTTAATGAAGTGAAGATAACTAGAGAAGGGAAGGCCGTATTTCTTTAGATGTTGATTTAATGAAGAAAGCTTGGATAGTCATGAAAAAAGAGTTAGAAATAGGAGTGTGACTGACGTATTCTAATAACATTAACATGGTATGTGATGTTATAAAGAAAAACTGGCCCATTTTGTTAACTGATGAAGGACTGAGATGGATTGCAGGGAATAATCCAGGATTTTGTTTTAAAAATGGGATTCTCTAAAAAGGAAACTATGTTATATGAAAGAAAAAAATAAATCTCCATTGTATTCTAATAGAATAGGTCCTGTAAGGCAAGTGGGTGTGTAACTATCAAGAATTAATTTATTCACTAGGTAACTAATATAGAATACTCTCCACAGTTGTATGCAGGTTGCAAAAGTAAAGATTTATTATATTTAGCCATGTGCAAGAATTGCATGGGGAAAAACAAATTGCACTCCGAAAGATCAAATTTTAGAGCATCTAGGGGACATTAGGGGGGTGTGACATCTAATGCTCTTAAGCATGTAAAATCTAATAATGGACACAGATTTGAGTTTATGGTTTTACAGTTAAGTTATTTGAATATTAGAGGGGTAGTTTAACAGTTAGAACAGAATGTGATGAATTGAAATGGAACCTATTGCTGCAGACAGATAAAGGCTTTGGCCGTAATGGCAATATACCTTTAAAACCAGCACTCAAAGCTAGGAGGTTACTTCATTGATTTTAATTAGGGTCCATGGTTACTATTTGTTTAATTTTTTAATTAGTTGCATGAGACTGTTGCTTCTATTTAAACAGTGGATTTGTGTATTTTTGTATGGTCTGATGAAGTGCAATAGCACAAAAGCGCTTACCTGTGAAATAAATATATGATTTCAGCATAGGTGGTTGGTTTTTATTGTTTTTAGTATATCCTAGCAAAACTATTCAAGTATTGGTGAAGACTGGTTGTGGGGCATATGATTCTGAGTAAAGAGAATGGTCTGACAGTATGACGAGCTGAAGATAACAGTGACAATTATCCTGGAAATGTACAGGATTGGATCCATTGATTTGATATATGGAGCTTTACTTTTGTTTTAAATTAGTTTGCATTCTGAATGAATTTCAGCAGTAGTGGGATGTGGTTCCATAGTCTAGCTACATTATTTGGATGTAGACTGTCACCTGCAGTACTAAATGATTTGGATGTATTGATTAGTCATTTTACCGTAGTGTATAAAATTCTATTGGGGAAGTAGTGTTGTATTAAGTTGCTAAGGGCTGGGCAATTTTCTGACATATAAACAAGTCTGTGCATTGTAGTTACCTGAGAAAGATCTAGGTGATAATTCTCTACATTTACTGCAAATTAAGCTATTTTATCAAGTTTGGACAACAAACCTTAAATTAAATGAATATGTTTCTACTAAATGTTTACTCAAAATTAGAGCATTAGCTAGATAAACATCATAAGTCGTTTTGAATACAGTTAGAAATATGGGGGCTCATTGGGGTTTTTTATAGTACATGATTTTAATAGGTTTTTAATAGTTATTTTTAAATAACTATATTGTCTCTAGGTAGATGTTTGGTTGGATTTTCAGTGTCAAGATAGGGTAGCATTGTTAAGGTTTGTTGGTTAAGGGTTTACTAATTTAGGTAAACCTGTGCAAAAAACAAACTCTTGGTTCAGCAAGTAAATGTTTGTTCACTGTTCTATTTATTTAAATAATGGATTACCTTTTTTATCTAATTAATTGATTGTTTAATTGGATTAGCACTATCTTTTGAACATGGGAGAGTATTTTGTATGTGGTTTGATGGTCTGAGGAAGTTGGCTTAAACTTTGCCAACGGAAGTGCTTACCAGTAAAGGAGTTAGTTCTTCAAGTTTGCTCACCTTTGGTTTATTTTACCAGTTTGTTTTTCTACATTATTCATATTATGTATCGTACAGTTTATAAGTAATATCTTAGTTTTATTGTCATTAAATTTAAGACCAGATATCTTTTGGAAGTGTTCCATTGTCTCAAATAACATTTGCAATGAACAGCCATAATCATTCAAAGTTAATAAAAATATTATCTGCAAACAACTGAATTTTAGAATTCAAGTGATTACTGAATTCCATACCTTTGACATTACCATTGGATGTAATACAAATTAGCAAATGTTTCTGTGACCAAAGCAAATAATAAAATGACAGTGAATATCCTTGCTTAGTACCTTTAGTAATTGTATTTGACCTAGAAGTATATGGTCCAATCTTTATATAAGCTAAAGATTTTTCATATAACATTCTAATTAATCATATAAAGCCATCTGAAAAATATTTCTCCAGAGCCAACTGCAAATAATCCCAATGACCTAAATCAAAGGTGCTATTGATCTCTAGACTCACCAGAATCAAACTTCCTTTTGTAGTATTGATATAGTCAATTATTGTATTATTTTAATATTGTCATATGAATTTCTGTTCATTATGAAACCAGTTTGAGCTTCATCAGTCAGCAAAGTAAAAACTGTTTAATTCTATTAGCATGTATTGCTATAAAAATCTTATAATCAACATTTAATAGGGAGAGCTGTCTATAATATGAACATTCTTTTCCATCTTTATCCAAATTTAAAATTGGTGAAATTAGTGTACATTTCCAAGATGGGGGATATTTTAACTTCTTTAACTAATGTAAAGACTGTTAATATTATTGCCAAAGCTTCTTTAGGCAGTAGTTTATATAACTCAGGAATAGCATCATCAATTCCAGGAGCTTTGTTTAATTTTAATTTATTAATTTGAAATTTAATTTCAGACATTGAAATAGGCTTATCCATTAATTTTATCTGATCTTCTATTAGCTTATTTTTTATATGTTTAATAGAAAAGGATTTTATTATACTTTTTGGTTCTATGATTGGGTTATACAAATTAATTGAAGTAAAGTGTATTTTGAATGCTTCTAAAATATCTTCTAAATCTGAAACCTTTTTTTAGTTCTAGGAATATAAACTTGTTTTATCTGATTAGATTTAATAATCTTTGTCATTCTATTTGCTAATCTACATTGACTTTAGGATTCATAGTATAGGAACTTACTTTAATATTTTCTAAGTTAATCATAGTTTTATGATGTAATGTCTCTAAATATTTTTATTTGTCTCAATTTGTTTTTCTAAATTTTTCTTCTTCTTTTTCTTCTTTTTCTTTCAGCTGCCCTCATTAGGGGCCGCCACAGTAGATCATCTGTTTCCATTTCTTCCTGTCCTCTGCATTTTGCTCTGTCACACCAACTACCTGCATGTCCTCTCTCACCATATCCATAAACCTTATTTTAGGCCTTCCTCTTTTCCTCTTACATGACATCTACATCCTTAGCATCTTTCTCCCAAGATACCCAGCATCCCCCCTCAGCACATGTCCAAACCAAAGCAGTCTTGCCTGATTGGTTTTATCTCCAAATCGTCCAACCTGAGCTGACTCTCTAATATACGCATTTCTGATCCTGTCCATCCTTGTCACACCCAAATGCAAATCTTAACATCTTTAACTCTGCCACCTCCAGCTCTGACTCCTGTCTTTTCATAAGTGCCACTCTCTCCAACCCATGCATCATAGCTGGTCTCACTACCATCTTGTAGACCTTCCCTTTCACTCTTACTGGTACCCGTCTGTCACAAATCACTTCTGACACTCTTCTCCACCCCGCCTGCACTCTCTTCTTTTACCTTTCTTCCACAGTCACTATTTCACTGAATTGTTGATCCCAAGTATTTAAACTCATCCACCTTTGCCAGCTTTACTCCCTGCATCCTCACCATTCCACTATTCTCCCTCTCATTCACACACATTTATTCTTAGTCCTGCTGACCTTCATTCCTTTCCTCTCAAGACCATATCTCCACCTCTCCAGGGTCTCCTCAACCTGTTCCTTACTTTCATACAAATCATAATATCATCAGCAAACATCATAGTCCACGGGGACTTCTGTCTGATCTCATTTGTTAACCTGTCCATCACCATTGCAAATAAAAAAAATGTCTCAGAGCTGATCCTTGTAATCCTACCTCTACCTTGAATGCTTCCGTCACTCTTCCCACAGACCTCACCACTGTCACACTGCTCTTGTACATATCCTGTACCACTCTTACATATTTCTCTGCCACTCCCAACTTCCTCATACAATACCACAACTCCTCTCTAGGCACCCTGTCATATGCTTTCTCTAAGTCCACAAAGACACAATGCAACTCCTTCTGACCTTTTCTATACGTCTCCATCAACACCCTCAGAGCAAACATCGCATCTGTAGTGGCCTATCCTGGCATGAAACCATACTGCTGATCACTAATCATCACCTCCCTTCTTAACCTAGCTTTCACTACTCTTTCCCATAACTACATGATGTGGCTGATCAGTTTTATCCCCCTGTAGTTACTACAGCTCTGCACATCACCCTTATTCTTAAAAATCAGTACCAATACACTTCTTCTCCATTCCTCAGGTATCCTCTTACTTTCCAAGATTTTGTTAATCTGGTTAAAAACCCCACTGCCATCTATCCTAAACACCTCCATGCTTCCACAGGTATGTCATCTGGACCAACAGCCTTTTCATTCTTCATCCTCTTCATTGCTGTACTGTTTTTCTAAATTTTTATTACCTTTTTGACTATCTAATTTAAGTTTATCTACTTTCATTTGTAGCTCTAATAATTATTTATCCCATTGTTTTTTCTTATTAATATATCAAGAACAATATAGGTATGATTTTAGAGACTCCTACACAAATATCTCATGTATCTTTGGTTAAATTTACGTTTATAAAAGATTGAATTTCTTTATTAAAAAATCCTTAATTTTTTTTATTGGTTACATATGATGAAATTCTACTAATAGAAATACTTTTTTTTAGCATTAATTTTCACTTGAAATGTAATTGCATTATGGTCATATAATGGACACGAGACACCTTTAACTTTATCTAATTTCATTATTATATCACTTGAAATATGTAGTCTATCTGTCCTAGATTGAGTACCATGTTGATGTGAAAAATGTGTAAAAAAATAATGAATTTGCCTCTGAAAATTCATTTATATTCTTAATATTAAAGATATCCACGAAGTCCATTAATGCTTTGGATGATGCTGATTTCCTGCACTTATTTACTGCGTTAGTATCGCAGTCATTCAAAATACAGTTAAAGACACCAGCTAATATTATACTCCCTTTAGAACATTGTATAATCTCCTCAAACTGGTGTTTGACCACTTTAGCGCCTAATCCTGGAATCCAGTAAAGATTAATTAGAGTGTGTAGTCTCCCTTTTATTTCCAAAGTTACTAAATAGAACATCCCAGATTTACCATTGTATGTATTTAGAATTTTAGGCATTAATACAGAATTTTTCCATAAAATTGCAATACCTCTCGTCTTTTGTTTATAATGCAAACTAACGAGTAATGAATAAGTATTTATATTAAGTCTATTATTATATTTTTGTATTAATATGCCTCCTGCAAGAATCCGACTTGAGCATTAAATATTTTTAAATATTTGTTTAGAATCACCCCTTTACATTAGTTATTCAAACCATTTAAGCTGATAATACACTTCATATAGAATACATCAGTAAAAGTATAGTTAGTCATATGTTCTTAATAATAAAGGAAAAAAATAGAAACATATAATTTAAAACACAAGTTGTCTGCAAATATGGCTGAAAATGATTGTATACGATTATCAATTAAGCTTAAACTATAAATATTTGTAGACACCAAGCTGTAAGTAATTAAAAATTGAAATATTAAACATTTAAATAAATAAAAGATAAACCACACAGTCCTTGGGATTTAACACCCCACGTTTGAACAACATTTCTATTCAAATGTTCCCTCTAAAGTCTCTACCTAAAACTAACCCCTTTTCTATCTATTTGAGAGCTAACCCCCATCTAAAAGGTTAATTATTAAGCAAATTTGACTATTGAATTGTATATATTCCTTATTATTTTACACTTCTGTTTCAAAAATATGCAAATAAAAGATAACATAATATAAATCCATTCACTCTAATTACATTTAGTACCTGAAAGAACAGTATAAGGAGAACTCATAATTCAAACTAACTACACCTCAAGAATCATATCATCTACAACTATTAATGCACCAGGATTTATTAACTACATAAATGTAATTCTTAAATTTTTAAGTTTCTTATGTATTAGATAATCATCAAATAAAGATACATATATGGCTTCTATACTGAAATATAGCATGGACTATTCCTTCACTTCCCCTCCCCTTAACATAAAATAAAACAAATTAGTATTTCTCTTATTAAACATTTTTCCTCTATGCTCTCTTGTAATAAATCAATTTTATAATAAAAATAATTCACTTCCAAACTTATATTAGGATTTCAATGTATAATAAATCATGTAATATATACATATATATATATATATATATATATATATATATATATATATATATATATATATGCTCTAGGGATCTAAACCTCACCACAACGATAAATAGGACGTGCTGGAGGTATAGATTCCTGTCCCAGAGACTCCCCATGCTTTGGAACAGGATTCCAGTTTACATTAGGCAGAGCCCCTCACTAACACTCTTTCAAGAGAAACCTTGACGAGTGGATGGGAAACAGAAAATTTACCCCAGGGATCACTGCAGTGGCTCTGCTGGACAGAAGCACAGGGAACTAATGGCTCTGCTGGACAGAGGCACAGGGAACTAATCTAAGGGGGCGTCGAAAGCCAATACATTCTGGCTAGGCTTATAGATGCTCTTGGGCAGATAGCCTAGTATTTACCTATGAACCTATATAAATGAGTAACATAATGATGTACCTTGAAGTTAAGCAATAACATAAATATAATTACATTATTAGTATGCAGAGACAACTTTCAATAGTTGAGTAAAAAGCAGGCAGTTATGAATAAAATTGTCTAACATACTGGATTGACAGCTTCATTTATATGTAATATCGTATACCTTTCATTTTATATCATTAAATATAAAAAATCAATGTTTCCATCTTTATGTTTTCAAACTAAAACAATGATTTGTCTGTGTGACCTTTTTACTCAGTCGGTAAAAACCAAAATAGAAATCTAGCCAAGGTAGAGTTTCCACTGTGTGATTCCTTAAACCTCTTGTATTAGAGGCACATGTGGTATGTGCAAATGACCCTTTAAGGACATCAGGTGTTTCAGCTATATGTCAGTTCTGAATGCCCATGGCTTTTTTCTTTTTAAGTCTGTTATGGACTAATTGGTTTGTCTATGTGACCATTTTACTCATTGTTTTAGTTTGTTAGCTGGGATAGTTTTCAGGCACCCTAATGGTTATGGACATCAGCTGAGTATGACAACCCTGTGTTTCTAAAGTTTAGCCAAACAGTCCACTTACGCTGGGCTGGTGAAGCCATAGGAATGCTTGAACATGCATGTCCACATCTAGTGAGGTTTGGCTTTATTGGCCTGAATTTGTCCATAACAGACTTAAAAAGAAAAAAAAGTAATGGGCATTCAGTACTGCCATATAGCTGAAACACCGGATGTCCTTAAAGGGTCATTTGCATATATGTCATATGCCTCTAATACAAGAGGTTTAAGGAATCACACAGTGCAAACTCTAGCTTGGCTAGATTTTTCTTTTAATTTTTACGTTTTTAGGTATAACTTCACTTCAGGTATTATTTTCAAAACTATGTTATCAATTTACAAATAACTAAAGCTTATTTTTTTGTATATGCCTGACTTTACAGAATGACTAATGAAAATGAATTCAGCATAGATGCAGTTGTTATATCTATTTATGAATTGTTGAACTGTATAATAAGATTCTGCAAATAAAATTAACATTAGTAATGACATGAGACATGAAGAACTCATAAATCAACCGTTGTGACCATTCAGCTATCTAAAATTCACTTATTCACTAGGTAGTAGTACAGTTTTAATATGAACGCAAGATAGGTTATGCATCCTATTCAGAATCTATTCATCTTTGAAAGTAACCTACTTATTAAAACTAATCTTTAGTAAAAAAAAATGTCATGTGTCACCAAGAATAGATATTTGAACAGACTCACCACATATGTAATCAGTCAGTGTCTGTATTGCTTATTTCTTTAAAAGCCCATCTCCATTTGATGAAATCCAATAAATACCTTAATTCAGCCTTCTCTTTATGGACGTTAAGGAAACAGAACAATGTTTTATAACATTTCCAAACAGCTTAATATCTAATATCTGAAGCGAGACAAACATTCTTATTTTAGTCTGCAACAAAATTATGGAAATATATTAAGATGTTTATAATTTTGCATTTTTCTAGTTTAAATCCTGTTAATAAAGGCAGGGATCACTTTAATTAATGTTATACCAGGACTGACGCTAGTATAACCTTTGATCTTGAACATGACTTCATTCATTATTTTATCATTTAGTTTTCCTCTCAACGGTCCATATAACAACAGCGTAATCTGAAGATAGAAGAAGAAAAAAAAAAGGACCATTTGGCTCGCTACCTTGGCGGGAAGACACAGAGATAACCCAAGGAATAACAGACCATAAACAGCTTCAGGAACAGCTTGAGATTAGCTTTTCTTTTTTTAAAAATCAACTCCCACATAAAGTCTAAAACAAGGAACGTGAGCACGTACGTTGCAATGGTGAAACGCTTCCCTCCACACAGAAAAAAACTCTGTCTAAACAACCACTTGCATATGAGTCCACAACTCAAAAAAAAAAAATAGAGAAGAGAAAGAGAATAGAAATAAAAACATGATCTGCAACTCCACTTTAGCAACAAATACAAAGCACAAACATCCAGCATACAATTGAAACTCCCAGAAAATTAAACAGCTCAAAGAAACCTCTACACCACTGACATAGTATTAAGGAGCATCTTATCCGGCAAAATACAATACTCGCTTAATACATAGACACACAGTCAAAAGACTCAGTTAAAATCTATACTAAAACAAATAACAGCACTCTAGCTGTCAGCATTTCAAATTAAAATCAACATGTATATATGAATATAATTAATGTTTGTTAAATCAAAGTAACCCTATAAGTGGAAAATGATTATATTTAAGAAAAGAAGAAAAGACCAAATAATTATTACAAGTTTACTTATGTCTAATAGAATATTTTTAAATGACATCTAAATAAAATATTGATTACACTAGATAATTTAGGATGTTATAAAGAATAATTTGTCACCTTTACCGTACTGTTGTGTACATATATATTTTTGTTTTCCCGCTTGCCGCTTGGATTAGTTATAGCTTTTATTGTAAAATGGAAAGGAGTATCAAGAATATATGAATGTAAACCAAACAGGTCAAAGTAAAAAAAAACATATATATTTATTCGGCTTTTAATTTTTTCTTCTTATCAGTTGTTTTCCACCTATTTTTTCTGCATGTCTTTTCAAACAACTATTGTTCAAGACAATTTCTTCTGTCTCAAAATTTTGTTCGTTTTAAGAAAAAATAACATACTTGATTCCAGTGTTTCAAATGTTTTATCATCGTCTGTAAGAAAAACTTTGTCTGGCTGGAAATAATAAATGCAGTTTAATCTGTCTCTTTTTCAATTTTTTTGTCAAAGGAAGGAATGATTTTCTTTTTGAAATTACTGATGAGTAGTAGTCAAACCTTATTGTATTCTCGTTTAGTTTAATCAGAGAATTTGACCAGAAAGTTTAATATCGGTTCCTTTTCTTGGCAGGAAAAAAAATCTCACAAGTATGGATCTCAGATTTGTATTTATTTTTTCAGATGATGAAGGGAGCTCAAGAGACCTATATGCTCTTTTAATACCATATGATGAAGACTCAGGTAGATTCAAAAGTCCTTAGAGAGCCCAGTTGTGAGAAAGTTAACTATGTTGTCACCTTCTTTTTTTTTCAGGCAAACCATAGTTGTAAATGTTGTTCCTTCTAGACCTGTTTTCAAGGTCATCAATTTTATGTCACAAGAAGGTGTTCTGCTTTAATAAAAATTCATTATTATGTTCTTCTGAAACCCTTCCTTCTATATCATTTAGTGCATATCCCATACCAGAAGTCTGAGTCTTCTGTTGCATTATTATTTCAAGTAACTGATCCATTTTTTGTGCGTTTTTCTTTGAAATTATCTAATTTATTGTCCAATTTATCTAATTTTTATTGAGAGTTCTTGTATGTTAATAAGAACTGATTGTAGTTCCTTCTTTAATAACAAGTCCTGAGAGTTAGTTTTTGAGTAACTTATTCTGAAGAATAAGCAAAAAACTTCCTGTTTGAATAATCACAGGAATTAAAATAGTCGAAGATATAAATTCAGATATAATCTTCCAAAATTTTAAAAAGAAGATAATCCACAAAATTGAGGAGTCTACGATGTCAAAACGTAATAATTCTTGTCAGAAATATAACCTAAAAATCAAAGCTGAGAAACTAAGCTGTTAGCCTGTCACCATCTTGGCTATGCCCCCATGTAAGAGTTTCTGATGGGAGACAGTATAAAGGCTTTTGAAAAGTTGAGGAAGATGATGGAGACTAGGCTACTGGAAGTGCTCTACTGTTACAATGTTTATTGTGTCTTCTTGGTAGCTTTACATTTAGTTTTGTGTGACAGATGTCTGTAGTAGTAGTTTGCTGATCTTTAGAAATTAAATTTATATTCTTACCATACATTACATCTGCTTGTGAGTAGGCAGTCTTCAGATGGACCCCTGCTAGCTTAATTGTGGACAGAAGCATTTAGACTTTAAAGTTGGGCAATGATTGCAGACAAAAGTGAGAGTATGTGTGTTCATATTTGTTATTGTTTTGTATTTCTGATGCCAAGATAGTGCTTTTCATAAGTAGGTTTGTCGTTTCTAAGACAAAACAGCTGCTACAAGTTATTTGCCACCTCCCTTAATGAATAGGAATGGTATCCGACAGACCTTTAGTATAGGAAAGAGATCTTCAATTAATGCACTGAGTCATCAGATTTTACAGGAATTTTTAGCCCAGAATAATAAAAAAAAGCATTTTGTGTAGGATTCATAGGTACTTATACCTCTAATAGACCTTCACCTCATTTGGTTACTAAGGTTCCAGGTGAAAATTTCCCTTGGAGGCTGTGAACTTTTTGGTGTCAGGGTCCCATGGGACCCATCAATTGTTGGAATCCTTTGCTGTCTTTTACAGAGTTTGCTTCTCTGCACTCATGTACAAGCTATCACTGATGCATTTCTTTCTGGCTCTCATCAAGGGAGGAAACAGTCTGCATTGACTAAAGTCCATTTTGCTGAAGAAAAATAAATAACAGCACATGTATAATGCATTGAAAAGCTCAGAAGTGTATCAAAAATCATCTAAAACCCAGTGGTTCTAGAACCCTGCTTTACACACTTATTTTCTCTAGCAAAGGTGTGCTAACCTTCCAACAAAATCACTCATATTTTCCAAAATACACATGTACATAAATAAGAAAGCCCTCTGCTTACATACCGTGTGAGTCATAGAAATGAAAAGAGAATATTAGCTCTCATTTGGGGCTTGAAACCAAGATCTCCAGCATATCATGCTTGTGTCACTACTGCTCGACCAGCAAGAGCCTGTACATAGATAGATAACAGTTGAGTTTTCCCTTAAGAACGTTATGATTTCAGCTATGACTCCCCTTGCATAGTGACACACACACATAAAGAGAAATAGATTTTCTGCATTTTTTTTTTAACAGAATGATGCTGAATATTCTGAAATCTGTGTACATGTACCTTTGAATGACTGTAACATTAGCTTTGACCATATCATGGGCTTTATTGTGTTTTAGATGAATCCTGTCACTTCTTTGGTTTTGTTTAGTAAAGTTCAGTGTGGTATTAATATTGAGCTCTGAATTTTTAGGTTTTTGAGCATGCATATCTCTAAGTATAGCTTTGTAATTTTTCAGTACTTTGTCCATTTTACATGTTATATAGCATACATGCTCACGTGTGTGTGTGTGTGTGTGTGTGTGTGTGTGTGTGTGTGTGTACGCAAGTTGGAGGTCTGTCTCAAGTACATGATTATTAGGCATGTAATTTTGCTTTTCATAGGGGGAGGGGACAACAGAGAAAATTATGATGCATAAACTTTTTCAGGTGACTGGAAAGGTGAAAACTAGAAATTTATTTCAGGGACAGATTGTATGATTTTTACAGTAAGTAGCATCTACAGCTTTTTCAGTCAAAGAGAAACAATCAGATTAGGTTGGTGAATGGGCCATTACCTACTGTCAGCCTGCTTTTCTGTATTTCCTTGCACACATTAAACAATATTGTACCTCCTGTGCTCCCATTGTTGTCTCTCAGTATTCACAGCGCTGTCAAACCCAGCCATCCAGTGATTGTCAACCCCACATCATTACTTATTGCACTATCAAATGCATCCTCTTTGTACATGAAAAATGTTTTGAATATTGCAGCCCTTTCTTTTGCATATGTTTTAGTCTCTTTTCCAGTCCAGTTCTTGAATTAACAGAACCACTCCCTCTTAACTGTATGAACTGTGCTGCCAGCAAGCTGGGTTCAACAACATGACTTGTAGTCAGCAGACGTATATGGCAATTAGCATTTTCTGAGTGGCTGTCCCATTCTGAATGTAGACTACCAATTACTTCCTTACACATGCAGAAAGAGAAATTGCTCAAGCCGTCAGTTGCACACAGAAAAAAAAGACAAACAACATAAAGCTGAGCACTTTTTCCCATAGGAGAACATTGTTGTTTTGATTTATAAGTGTGTTACAGCAATGATTCACTTTTTAGGGATGATTTTTCCCTTCTTTGAATTAGTGAGACCATGGGGTTAGTGTATACAAGTCTAGGGGTGGGGGGCTTTTTCAATCTTTTGGAACATCAACTTTCAGAAAGTCAGGATGCCACAGACACTTGCTCCTGCTGTAGACTAGAGGACTAATGTTTGTTATGCAATGAAAACTTATTAAAATTCAGAAATATGCATGCTGATTGGATACAACAATCAATATGCAAGATGTAAATCGAGCATCACTCACAGGTAGACGTGCTGCTAATCTAGATTTTAAAAAAGTCATTATTGAATTTCATCACAAATTTGCAGTTAAGACCAGCATCCACCATCTCACTCACACGAAAAAAAGACTTAATAAGTTGACAAAAAAAGAGAAATATTACTAGTATGCCACAGACTAATTAAGAGTCAAAGACTTCCCTTACAAACCATTGCAGACCCTCCCCAAAAATAGAAAATCAGCTTAGAAATTGTGAACTGATTTGTGATGTTCCACCCGTTTATGTTTTTACATTTCCCCAAACAAGATGAACCAACTGATTAGATTGCAGTGTGAAACCTGCTTTCCAACTACCATTGCTCACACAAAATAGTTAAGCCAAAAGTACAACTTGCTTTAAAAACAGTTCTATATTTTACCCAACAATAATAGAAAAGTGCTTGGTAAAGTACTGTGCAGACACTGGCACATATATATCCCACTCATGAGTAGTACATTAACAAGCTGTTCCCAGCCACAGAAGATAGTGAGAAGATAGTGCTCAAAGAAGAAATTTGCAAAAATAGTGCCATTATTTAAAAAGCTTTGTAATTTCTTTCTTTCTTTTTTTAATAATAGCATTGTATAATAGCAATGTGTCTGTGGGTAATGGTTGTTCTCTCAAGGTTGCCTTTGTTTGATCATTTGGGATTCACCATCATGTCAAACTGCCCCAGCTGTGTGTAAATAAGCATTACCCACACCCATTAGTGGATTATTGCTAAAGTAGCCCCTAACCAGGGTTGCCAGATGTCCCTATTTGAGCGGGATTGTCCCGGGATCAGCAGCCCCATCTCGAGTCTCGCATTGCCGGTTCAAATCCTGGCGAAACAGCCTCTGTTTTTTTTTTTTTTTTTGGTTGGCCCATATACCGGCATACAGGCCAATCAAAACTCTCTAAACACGGAGCTTGTGTTTAATGCGGAACTGCCTGATGTTTCGCATCAAACACAACTAAGCTCCTTTTTGCAATTTTTTGATTGGCTCGTATACAAGCATATGGGCCAATCAAAAATTGCTAAACATGGAGCTTGAGTTTAATGCGGAACTGCCTGATGTTCCACATTAAACACAAGTAAGCTCCGTGTTGAAAGACTTTTTTTTTTTTGTCTTCACTTGGCGTGAAAGACCTTTTTTTTTGTCCCTACGTGGCCAGTTGGAAGTCTGGCATCCCTGCCCCTGACACACTTAGCTTGACAATAGTCTTGGCCTTTTAGCACTCATATGAATGTGCAAACACAGACACACACACACACACACACACACACACACACACACACACACACACACACACACACACACACACACACACACACTAACCTCAATTCAGGGATACAACATGTAGTCATCAATAATCTGGGAGACCTGATATATAGAACAAAACAAAAGGAGACAAACTCCTGTATCCCACTGCATCAGACTGTAATAAATGAAGAAGGCAAATAGTAACAATGATGATACAGGAGATATGGGCTGAGGAAGAGACTTTATAACTGGGACATAGGCTTGGGGATATTGAAACAAATTAATTTAAAAAAGAACATTGACACACACTACACTACTGAATTATGTGTATTCAGTGACATTCTGTAGTGGAAGGACAAAAACAATGTCATTAAATCAATTTTTATTTTCACTGGCATTGGTGATATGTGGTAGTTGTAAAATATAATACTAATCAATTAGTTAATCAATTTTGTTGCTTCTTTCCAGAAACTGACAAAAAGTGCAGTGTTATTCAGTGTAGAGTGATAGTAACAGACACACTTTTCTATCTGCATTTTCCAGGGCATCTGGGATTATTACATAGTCCACATATCTGATGAGCATTTATAAAAATACTATATCCTTTTTTCCCAGATTCTAATTCCCTGCAAAATGCAAAAACATCTCATTAGATAAAGAGACTTGTCCTTCACTGTTGCAGACATAGAAACTATTGGCCAAGAAGTATGACTCTTAACAACAGACTAATGTTCTGCCTGTAAGTGTTAATAATTGAACATTGAACAGTAATTAATGAATACTAGACAAAAACAATTCCTTCTGTGCATTTACTTCTTATTTATTTCTCTCAAGGTAATGCAGGCATAGTAGGAATTTTGTTAATTACAGGGAGCGTTAAGGATGCTTTATATAAAAAAACAGAGAAACTAGTGGTTTTAAAACTTTACTGATAAGCTCAGTCAGAATAATTTCCAAAAATTATGAAACCCAGGTAGTGTTCCAAAGCAACAAGCCTGTATTCGTCACAGACAAGTGATCCTCAGCATACCCCTCAACCTCTTAGCACAAGAAATCTGGACAAAGCCAAAAAGTAATGGAGGGACAAAGGTTCAAAAATGGGGACACATTTTAAATATTGCTGTTATAAACTTAGAAAGTTGGTAGAATAATAAACTTTGTATTAACATGCATTTTCTGAGGAGTATGAAGTATGAATCTCAATTGGCTGTCATTATTTAGTGATTTCAGTCCTCAGTGACTTACCTGATAACCACTAATTTTGTGAGGAACAGACAAAAAATATGAGGCAAAAATCTGGACATTCTGCAAAAATGTGTACAGTTCAGAGGTATGATGATCATTCAAACATTTTCTTTTAGGATAAGTTTACTTACATGACTGTACTTTCCTGGTCACCATCACTTTGTCGAGGCGAATTTCAGAATTACATCCACTTTCCTGCAGACCTCCATATTTTTTCAAGAGGCTAGAGTTTCTCTATGATCTAATCCCTCCTTTTTTGCCTAAGGTCACCTCTGAGTCAGCCTTGAACCCGAATATCCACCTGCCTGCACTTTTTCTTAGCTACTGCAATAAAGAAGAATTTCTAATTCAGTTTCTGGATGCTCATAGACAGCTCTATTTTTGCCTGCAGTGTACTAAAATCCTGTACAAGGACAACCAACTCTGTCTCTTACTTGTCTGCCAAGATGGTGTCCAAGATTTCAAAGGTTACTTTGTTCAGATGGCTTTCAGATTGCATTACTTACATCTGTTCCAGAAACTGTAAAACCCTTTTGTCGAAGCTTAAGGCCTAGTCTTAGAAATCCAAAGCAACTTCCACGGCCTTCTTCAAAAATTCCCCAGTTGATGAGATTTGTGCTACAGCGTCATGGTCAGCAGTCATACCTTTATCAAGGAGTACAAGCTGGTTATGATGCCCATATACAGTTCTTCCTTTGGTTTCACTATTCTAAAGGGTGTCCAGTCATGGTGTCACCCAGAAATATAAATAGCTGGGGATTCGTCCCCGCTGGTTGAAGTGGATGGAGGCGATAATGTAAGATATGGAAATTTTGTACTTAACACAATGCAATGCTGGATCTTTAAAATGCAGCATTTTACCATTTACAACTCCTTCATCCCTTACCTGCCAGCTGTAGTTGCTCACTCTTGGACCAGATAACGATGGCTATACTACATTTAGTGTTTCCTAGGGCAGGATTCCAAAACAGTTTTCTTCTGTAATAAGGTGGAACCCAGCAGTTGCAATCATTGCTAGAATAGGTATTATTCTAAAAGACTATCTCTGCTCTGCCTTAAGAATTTAAAGTGACTTGTCGCTGTTTTTACCATTGTGGTTCTTTTATTGTTTCAGTGCATACTTCTCTGGTTTTGTCATTATTTTTTTCATGATTTGCTATCATTTTGTTCCCTTTTTTTTCCTATTATTTTTCATTCTGTGATCTGTTCTGCCACGGTGGTGCAGCAGTAGCATTATTACCTCACAGCAAGAGGTTCTCCCATTCGATTCTCAGCTGGAGTGCGGGGAGTGCCTTCTGTGTGGAGTTTGCATATCCTCCCCGCGGTTGGGTGGGCGTTCGAAAGACATGCATAAATAGGCGTGCCTTCGTTGAAGGTTGAACGTCGAGCTGGCACCTCGGCGTTCGTTAAAATCTACTACCAATCATTAGCGGACTGGAGTTCCGCTGTGTCGACCTCTAACCAGGAAAAGCTGAAAGACAACAACAAAATTTTTCATTCTGTGATGCTCTACCTTTATGTAATTCTCTGTGGAATGCCCTCTGATCTTTCAGCAAGCAATAATGCCTGAAAGGGTGGGTGTTAATGTGTAATTAACGCATGCCCAAGGGTGTTGGAGGGCCTCTACACCCCTGGAAGGGTGTTAATTACACATTCACACATACACACCCTGGAGGGCATTATTGTGCTTAGAGAATGGGCTCGCTGTAAAATTGTTGTGTTTTACTTGCTTATTGTTTTTTAAGTACTATATTATTTGTGTACATATTTTTAATGTAAAATAGTTTCTCTGCCTAATGTTTTAAACTTGCTGTGGTATATGCTAATGGCGTTGGAGGAAGCATTTTACATCAAAAATACATAAAGTAAATAATGTAGTGCTTAAAAAACTAAGTAAGTAAAGCACAACAATTTTACATAGAGCCCATTCTCTCTCTCATACAGACATACACAATCCATTCTGCTTTCACACACACATACATATTCATACAGTCTCCACTGCGTTTATGCACACATTCACTCACAGAAGATAAGTTTCACTCTTTCTCAATCTGTCACACACAGAGTCTTCGCTGCTTTCATACAGGCATTCAGTCACACATCGCTCTCACTCTCGATCTCTTACACGCACAGTCTCATCTGCTTTCATACACGCATTCACACACACAAGATCGCTCTTACTGTCTCTGGATCTCTCAGACATGCACGCAGTCTCCTCTGCATTCATACACGCATTCAGTGACACACCATCACTCTCACTTTCTCTCCCAAGTTCAGATCACATTGATGTTGATGAGGCTGTGTGGCTTCCTCCATACAGTAATGAAAGGCATTTGGGAAATCAGAAAAACTCTTGAGTTCTGTTAGGATATAATGAATTTCTTTAGCTGCTGATTACTAAATAAAAGATAGCCTTTTATAGTGGTGAATGCATTGGCTTGTCTCCACAAGCTCGATGTAAATAACATCTGATTCAGAGACATGTAAATTAGCCATTGAGGTCTTCCTCACTATGGCTAAACATGTCAATAAATTGTATTTCCCACAAGCTCGAGGTGAATTTGCTCAGTTGTCAGTAGCCCACAGAAAAGAAAGACTATAGGTATAACACAGAACACTGTTTTCACTGGAACATATTGCCTTTGTGAGTTCTGATTGTGTACCGGCAATAATTTACTTTTTTAGGGAGATTTCTCCTTTCAGTTCACCACTACAAAAAGAAGCCAGTGATTACCTTTGTATTTTATTAAAATTCCAGTCCAGTAATTGATCCAAAATGCAGTCCCACAGCACAGGTAAAATCAGCACACACACTTGGATCCAATAAAATCTGGTTAGCAGCAAACACACTGCATAAAGTGCAAACTTCCCTAGCGCCTTGGCTCTTCAGCCTTTACAGAGTATGGAGATTTCTCCTTTCTTTGAGTTGGTGTGAACATGTGGTTTGTATATATAAATTCGAGAGTGGCTTGCACCCAACATCAGGGGATATGGGGGACCCCTGCAAAAACCAAGAAAAATTGATTTTTTCTTGCTTTTTTGTTGTTCTTTTGGAACAACAAATCGGCATTTTACAGGTAGAACTGAATGCATCACTTTAATTTTGTGGTTACGCTTCCTGTTATCATTGTTGATTCACAGTGGTGCACTGTTGTTGATTTTGGTGGCAGCAGTATGTGCATGAGTAAAATGTTTTTGTTTGGTATGGAGGGTAGAAGTTAATGAATGGCATGAATCTGCTTGATAATTAGGTATGGATATGAAATTGGAAATGAGCACTGTTATGATCCTCATAGAATCTGTGCCTCACTCATTACTTCATACATACACAGATGCACACTAGTTACACCTGCACACACACACACACACAGTTTCTTTCTGGCAAGGGAGTGAAATTTGGTGCATTATTTAAATTCTTCTGTATGTAGTGTGAACTGATTTTTTTTTTCTAATGCAAATGTAGTGTAAAACTCTAGGATAGGTACATAGTACAGTTTACAAGGGAGCAAAAGTTTATCCCTAAAACTATTTGGAGGATGACAGAGGGTGGAGTAATAATAGTGCTGGGGGTAGAACACAGAGATGGATTGCGATTTGCACATGGGGATCATGTATGAAGTATGCAACAGTTTTTTGTTAAACTTCTGTCCGCGTGGTGTGCGTGTGTGAAACCTCAGTCAAGTACAGTCAAGGACATTCTGGACATTCTGCAATCTTTATTTTCACTTAACATACCTGAAAACAATACATAAATGAGTATTTTTACAGAAGCAAAACACAGCATTCATGCCTTTTTAAAAATTAACACCAACAAGCATGAAGCTACTGGCATTACATTAGTCAGATGCAATCTATTTCACCATTGCACAAACTTAACAGTAACTCACTGAAAAATACTGCTGTGCAAACTAGTAAAATGCCCAATGTAGTGATTAGACTAAAAACTGAACGTGACTGCATTTACATTGTTTTTATCCTGTCACAGTTGAAACCCAGGTAAAGATAAGAGGAAGTCTCTGAAAAAAAACTTGCCATGGTTTAATACTTCCCAGCTGTTCTGTAGCACTGTTACCTAACGTGACATTATACCGAGGTGAGAAGTTTCACTGAAAAAATAAGTTTCAGAATGCCAAAAGAAGCTTTGTCTTGACTTTAAATTAGGGAATAAATAATTCTACCAAAGACAGCACACATAACATCACTACAGTAAGAAATGCTACAATTACAACACATGCAGAACAAAAGTAGAACACATAAAAAAGTGTGACAAATCAGTTTAAAGAAAGAAATGTGCAAGCCATCAGTAGTCAATAAAGTATAGGAGAAAGTACAACTATTTAACAGTGATGCAGTTCACTGCACTACTAAATGCTTTCATCAAAAGTTGATAGTGTACTCCCAAAAGTAATAATGCATGTTTTTACTAACTGGATTAGTCTGAACTTAAAAACAACTTTGACTCTCTCTCTCTCACAGCTGAAAATGGTTCATAATACACTTTTATAAACCTGAAAAATGCCCCACCTTAAAATGCCTAATTCAAAAATATACACAGTATGACACAGCAACTGGAGAGTACAAACTTTAATAGCAGTTAAGCACTTTCTTCCCTCTTCAAGGGACTTCCTCAGAACAAAAGATACACCCCCACCCAGCCCTTAAATAGCATGTCAATTAAAACAGTTATCCAATACATTTCTTTATGTGGCTTTGTGGTTAACTAATTTATTGGATAATTGTTTTAATTGACATGCTGTTTAAGGGCTGGGTGGGGAAGAAAGCACTTAACTGTTATTAAAGTTTGTACTCTCCAGTTGCTGTGTTGTATTCTGCTTGTTTGGTTCTCTAGTTCAGAGTTGGTTGAGAAGTAATTCAAAAATATACTCCAAACAAACAACTCGGATTTGAAAATCGAAATCTTCTGCACCTGTTCTACAGGAGTACCTTTCTCTAACTTCTCGTTTACAGTAAAATATTATTCAGTCTTTTCAGTTGTTGTCTGATGTCCAAAATTTACTGTAATTGTTCCTTCACCAATTGTTTCTGTTGGCTGACTACCATTACTTTCTGGGATCTCAGACTCTTTTTCCCATATTTCATTTTCTAAATACATATTTAAGTCAGCTGGACTACTGCAACATCTCATTCTGATCAAAAAACAAGCCTGTAAGAGTTCTAGTCACTGTACTTTTGTCCACATACCCCATGGTCAGTCACTTCTACAAACACATCTACAAATATTATCACCCATACATTGTTCACTGTCCACAAACAACACTTCTCAAACTAAGGCACAATTTAATTCAATTTCCATAAAACATAGTCTTTGGTTAGATGACATCCGGTGAAGTGTGTACTGCAAAAAAGTAAATTGTTTCTGTGTTTTTAACTGTGGATATATTTATTAGCTCAGGAGTTTTTCAGCTTCACAGAACAGTGATAATTGAAGATATGTTCCCCGCTGTACACAATTTGTTCTACTTTACACTATGATTTAAATACCCTTAACCATTCAGTTTCACCACCAATTACTTCCAATACCTCTATTCTCCTTCTGCTATCTGCCACAAAGAACTCACTTCCTGACATTTCATATATTCCCTTAAGTGATAGAAAAGCACACTTTCCTGATATTTCATATGTTTTCATATGTTCCCTTAAGTGACAGAAAAGCACACAATACTCCTTACCAAAACTGGATAAATATCTGCCCATGCTAAACCTTAAATGGGTACAAATGAATTAATCTTCACTGAGGATCCATTCAAATCCTACCCCAATGTCAACTAGCACTTACAGAATTACACCCATTTAACTCAACATAGGTCTGTAAAAAAGTTCACTAGTACTGCATCTAAATTTCCAAAACAGCTGAAGTAAAACAAGTTCCTTCAGACTTGTCATCTGTGCCACTATGACATCCTGGTTAGAATTTCACATTTCAAGTTTGACATTCATAGCACATGCTACCGAGCTTTCAGAAGTTAAAAAGACTTGTACATTATAAAGGTTTGCACTTTGTGCACTTTTTGGCATACTAGGTAACTTTCTGATGTCAGATGCAGAGATAGCCTGCTTGTCATAATTTGCCTCTTGGAAATTCAAAAGTAATAAAACTTGGTTATATATTCATCAATGTAAAGGACTCCACAACCCTGTTAATCCCCAAATGTATTGATAACATTAAGCCTGAAATGGTGATATCTGAACTTTTAAGATAGATTGTGTACCTCAGTGCCAAAGTATGAGTTTTACTAAGAACTGCCAAATGATGACTGAGATGTCCTCTAATACACAGGAACCAAATACAGATGGTTAAGGGCATTTCACAGTGACAGTATGTCAAGCTGCATTATAGTCATTTTCCACTAAGAAATAGAGATGTCCAAAACGTAAGTTGCATATCTCAACTTTCTACGTCAAAACAGTGGGTGGCGTTTGTTGAGACCTAAGCATGTGATCTGCTGCAAACAACTATGTTTTCTCTGCTTAAAGGTAAGTGGAGACATTACTGAAAGCACTAGTGATTTATTTAGAACGTATCTTTCATGAAAAAGAGAAGATAAACCTTGTTAAAAGGATAAAACTGACTATGTCAGATGTTCTTATAGCCAGCCCACAATAACTCTGCAGTTAATAACTGGTGTGATAAGAGACCAGTCTCCAGCATTATGCATCTGAAGAACAGTTCTCATAGAATACTCTAGAATGTCATATTTGCTGAAACACAGGAATCTTTTAGGACAGTTTTTGTTTTGAAAAATCTAACTTTTATTTTATTTACCGTGATAGTCCGACTGGGACAGAGCCCATTTTTAGGGGAGGCTTCTGGAGGAACACTCCAGCCGCATGTCTTTGGAATGTGCGAGGAAACCAGAGCACCTGGAGGAAACCCGCACAAATGCGGGGAAGACATGCAGAATCCACAGAGAAGGCACCCCATCTGAGAATTGAACCAGAGGACCTCTTTCTATGAGATGACAATGCTAACCACTGTACCACTTTGCCTGCCTGAAGTTTCCTTTGTGTCACATGTTCCTAACCTAGAGCATGTGTTTTATTCTGTCTGACTTTTGCCAGCACTATAAATTTAATGCCTGTTCATATACTACAACTTAGAGGTTGTTGCCTTGGATAGCTAACCAAAAACTGTTAAACTGTTTTTAAAGGACAATGACAAAGCCTGCTGTACTGTACTTTACCAAAAGTAAAGAAGCAGCAAAACTCAAAAGACACAGACAGTTGAGAAACTACTGGACATTTGGTATTTGCAGGTACTGAACATATCTCCAAAATCTAAAAAGCTGATAATGCTCTAACTCAAAAAAGCTTAGCTTCTGGTAGGGAATACACTGGCTTACTGTCTAGAGAGAGAGAGAGAGAGAGTCAGACAGCCAAGAGAAGCCCCGCCTTTAGCCTGGTCGGTGGTCCTCATTAGGCAATTATTCAGCATAAAGCAAGCTCTCACACCTTTTTAGATAGATAAAGTCTACTGAGCAGTGATGACTAACACAGTAAAAGGCTACACAAGCATAGGGGTGGAGTTGTTATGGTTTGCATGGGTTATAACACCTAAGGCTGCTCTGAGACAGGTAACAGTAGGGAGTAGTTCATCGTAAAAATAGTGCTAGCTAAAAAGATAGGGTGTAAAGAGTCAACGTGTTGTTTTCACCATCTTAGCAAAGCAGATTCTAACTGTTGTGGTATAGTATGTCACACTCATCATTACCTGGCTAGTGGTGCTGCAAGTTCCAAGTGACAAAGTTTCCTCCTTTTAATTTTTCCAAATCTTTTGGGTTTCTAATACCATGATGGGAATGGATCCCATTCCTAAGTCAAAGTACGATTAAAGTTCATGAAATTAGTATTGTTTCACTCTTTGATGACAGCCAAAAGTGATCAACGCAGCACCCGCAATGTGCCCAATAGTTTATTTTTTATTTTATTTTACATTTGTTAACCGGGTAGAGTCCGGCTGGGCAAGTAGCCCATTTTCAGTGGAGACCCTGGGAGATAAGCTCCATAACAATAGTACAAAAAGATTACAAACATTTTTAAAAGGTTTACAAAGAATATACAAAAAAGTTTGACATTTGCCAGCAATCACAGTTTACAAAAAGGTGAATGTAAAACAGAAAACATTACATTTCTTATGCCTTATTACAAGCAGTAATATGAAAGTCATTAGATGTATAACTAAAAACATTGTGATATTTTCATTTGATAGAGGTAAGACAAGAAGATAGCAGAATAGAAAACATTTGATCGAAGGCATGGGAAACTAGTCAGGAGTATTACAGGAGCATAGCCATTATTAAGTAAGGTATTCCTTTAAGAGTTTTTGAAGCTATGACAATCTCTGTTTTTTAAGATATTCTGGGGTAATAGGTTCCACTGTTTGGCTACTTGAAGGAGAAGAGAGAGTTACTGAAGTAATTATGGGACTTTGTAACCTTGAGTACAAGTTTATCGGATGATCTCCTGGGGTGGTATTTAGTTGCACTAGATTGGAGGGTGCAGGGCAGTTTTCAGGTTTGTGGATAATAGAGTGGGGTGTGGGAGCAGAGTAAATCAGAGTAGCGTCGTCAGCATATTAAATAATAGAAGCAGATTTAGTAGCAGTGTTTAGACTATTTGTGAATATAATAAAAAGGAGAGGGCCAAGGTTGAAACCCTGAGGAACTCCAACAGAGACTGGGAGGAGTCTGGAGAGTTTATTATCCCATTTAGTTGCCTGTTGTCGATTAGTAAGGTAGCTAAAGAACCGGTTGAGAGCTGTAGAATTGAGGTTGAAGGAGGCTAGAGTGTTGAGTAGTAGTTGGCGGGATACCATATCAAAAGCTTTGGACATCTCAAGGAATATAGTAGAGACTAGTTTTCCATTGTTTTTGAGGAGATTGATGTATTTAGTGAAACTTATGAGGGCTGTGGAGGTACTGTGTTTTGGACGGAAGCCATGCTGTGAACTAGGTAAGAGGTTATTTGTAGTGAGGTGGTCTAGGAGCTGCTTATGGATACATTTCTCTAAGATTTTGGCTAGGGGTGAGAGAATGGCAATGGGCCGATACTTAGAGAGATCTTTAGATGGACCTCCCTTGTGGATGACTCCTTCTGTAATTTGTACGGAATTACGTGTGTTGGTAGCATACCTAAATATGATTGTAGACTGTTTTTATAAGACTCATTGCTCCTACTACTATTGACACTATCTGGGGTATCTGTCTTCCACATTGCTCTAGTTTCTGCTTGCAAATCCTGATATTTTATGACTTTGTGTCTCTCTGTACGCAGGACACTGTAGTCACTGGGTGTGGGGATTTCAATGATCAATGCTATTTGTGTCTTCTTTTCTTGGACCACTATATCCGTTTTTCTAGTCTAGCTTCCTCCTTTAAGGAGCAGTGTATGGTGATGCAGCATTTGATGGAAGACACCAACACCTCTGGGCAGGATGTATTTCTACAGACATAGCAGAACACCTTTAAATAGGTTGTCTGTCTGTTTAGGGGGTTGACCACCAGGCACCTGGTAAGTCAGGCGCATGAATTATGTTTCAGCAAGTCATGGATTAGTAATTCATGTACCATTAAATGATTCCTTGTAAATGACAGTAAGGCTGCAGGTCATGGTGCTTTGGAAGCGGGTGATGGAAATAACCACTGAAGGCTGAACAAGGAGGAAAACCTTTTCAGGAAAAATGAAAACGGTGCTGATGTGATGAACAAATCTGCTTACAGTCACACTTTCAGCTGTACTAGAAAGTGCTGAAAGCAAATTTGCAGTCCGTTTTGTTAATATTAAAAGGGATGATTCCTTGTTGAAAAAGGTATATTGGTGACAGGAAAAACAAGAAACAAAATAAGTTCAGGAGTGCTGTGTCGTGGGAGCCAATCAGGAAAAGGAGGGTAATATAAGGATAAAAAAACTAAAAAAAAAATAATAATCCATACTAATATTTTTGAAAACCAGTGCTCTTAATTGGAAGTAGAGCTTGAATTAAGCTGAGGCAGATAAATTACAAAAAGGTCTCTGTGTGCCAAAACTACTCAGTATAGCAAATCAAATGCTGTTGTCTCACAAGATAGACACATAACTGGTCTGTTATGAAATACCTGATGAGGGATATTCATTTTTGTTGTTGTTGTTGTTGGGTATTAAAATAAGTCACTTGTCTGGTTAGGGATGAGGATGCCTCAACTGCTTACAGCTGCTTTTTGTTAAACCTGTGTCACAGTTTCACTGAAGCTCATCTCTGAGCAAGCAACATATTTCCTCGTTCATATGCAACAAAGGAGAACTCCAAAGTATAGGCATACCTTTATGGCATAGTTTCCTGCAGGGCTTGAAAAACAGTCTGCACAGTCATGTGAGGTTGTTTTGCATAAAGAGAAGGAGAGAGAGGGAGAGAGAGAGAAGGAAGTATAAGGCTTGCTTCACTAAATAAGTTTGGTCTCATTGGCCTTTGCAGGCTAAAAAACAGATTCAATGAGTGTGAGAAACACACCCAACTTATTGTCATAGGTGTGGGAAAAACTTAATGTACTTTGCCACAGATCTTCTTTGGCTTCTTTTTACACTGAATTTATTGTTCTCTTAAGTAAATGTGTGTTAAATCCTGAAATATGATTACCAAGTGTGAATTTTGCACAAATTTGAAAAGATGTCCTGAAGTATTAAATATAAATCAGATTGAGTTTTGATTTGTCTTGATAAAGTAGCTCACTGTGTTGGATGTACTGAGCCCAAAACTGCATAGAACAAATATTTAGTAACGTTTTGGAAGGCCCAGGCATCCAGCACACTGCTGCTCTGCTGGACAGCACATTTGTTGTAGCTATTGCCAGTAGTATAACAGCTGCAGTAAACATAACCACTAAACCATGTTTACTGCTTAGTGGAATTTAAATTAAATGCTCCTTACTTACAAACAAGAAAGCATCAAAAGGAAGTGGGGCAGTGCCTTCATTACATACAGCCTGGCAGATCTGGCAGCGGGTATAGAATGAGGAAATGACATACAGTCCTGCACTATTCCACTCATACCCACCGCACTGTAAAATGGGAAGCGGACCACCATCAGATTGCACCTCATACTTAGTGATAGAATGTCACAAGATTCATGTACACCAGACACATGGCGCTTGGAGGAATCCCTGGCAGTCACAATGCCATTTGTCAGCTCAAAATGAATTCTAATCTAATCTGTCATTTGATAAGGCTCACTCGAATTACTCCCGATTTTTACTGCAAGTGTGTGCGCAGTATTTGAAATACAAGCCTCTAGTAGTATTTTGAAGATAGCAAAGGATGTGTGGTAACATGTCTTCAGCAAAATCTGTATGTTTGAGAATGAACTTAAAAGAGCACAAAAACATGTGTTATTGCTAGATCCAGATTTTCTCTTTTAAAGGGACGATGCACGTCAGCCTCTTAGTCTATGTATCCCATTCCACTTTTGTTCCCGTTAGTGCTTGTACTATTTACTAACACTTAATATTTTTCTGCTACCACCAGTATATCTGTTGGCAGTAAGTATATATGTTTTACTCCTGCTGATATAGGTGTTTTATTTGCTACATTTCTTTCGCTCACAATGTCTAAAAAGCTATAGTGGAGATCATACTTTTCAACTTCTTTTCCCAAACAAAGCCAAAAATATGGGGGGTTAGCCCAAAATCAATTATTAATTGACAGTAATACTTTATTTTGCTTCAAAAGTTAAGTTTTGCATCAGCAAGCATTTTCTGAACTCATTAAGAAGTATGAAATTTTAATGTCTGGCATTACTGACTGACTCAGTGATTTACCACAAAATAAAAAATATTATGGGGACAAGGCAAAAATATGAAGCAAAATCAGGGATAGTTGAGAGGTATGGTGGGAATTATTTGAGTAAGATCTCTGCATGGTGAGTACACACTGGAATAACTTTGGTTGAATTATGCTGATGGCGACTTTCATGTTGTTGACAACAGCATAGTTCTTGGTGTTTACCCTTTGATCAAGGTTGTATGGCAAGATTACAATCAGTACCAGCTGCCGCCACACTAAGTATTTGTTACTAAAAAGAGATTGTAACCACAATAGTTAGTGTGAAAGTGAGTGCCAGGAGGACCCAAGGTGCGGGACTAGATTGTATTGTCTCCTTGAATGCTTTACATATCATGTTGTGTAAGCTGATGAATAAGGAGTTGCTGTCAGAACACAGTAAAATAAATAAATTAAAACCTCTGTATACTTAAATGATTATATTTAAAAAAAACAGTGATTTTTACTTTTTTTATAAACCATTTTGGAGTGTTGTTAAGGTAGATATTGTGCAAAATTATTTTCTTGAGTCAGGCATTTTATTTCAGTGAAATATTTCTGGAGCCTCAGTATGTGATAAAAAAAAAAAAGAATTGAAACACTATGCATGTATATGTATATTTATGGTTAGAGTTGATTTGATCATTTGACATATGCATCAGATGCATATTTTTACTACAGAAATTATGAATATGACCGTGGGAGTTGGTATTTATAAGTTACAGGAGAGTGGAGGCAGAGCCGCCACATAAAATATAATTTTTTGGATATCTTCTTGGGTTGGGATTGTCTGTTGGTGGTATGTTTTGCTCCATTTAAGGTTGTTATGGAATCCTTAAATATTATTTTGTTTGTTTTGGTTATCTGTAAGTATGTAAACACATGAGCTGAGATTCAGAAAAAGATCCCTGTGCTCATGTAAACTGCAGTGGCCAAATACTGCAGTTTACAAAAATGTGGGAAATACAATTTATTGACATGTTTAGCCATAGTGAGGAAGACCTCAATGGCTAATTTACATGTCTCTGAATCAGATGTTATTTACATCAGAGTTAAACAGCAGTTTTCAGTTGTAATTACCACTGGAAGCCCATGCGTTGCTTTGGCACAGGTCCCCCCTCATTCAGTCCCCAAGAAACATGTACATATTTGTACAAAACTCATATTCAAAAACATCTCCCCACACACACACACACACACACACACACACACACACACACACACACACACACACACACACACACACACACAGTCAATTAGCAGGACAGCCCCCCCCCCCCAACTCGATTCCATTTATGGAGAAACTGCACCATTCACACATACACATAAACAGCCATACCTCTCAACTGTTCCTGATTTTACAGAATGTCCCTAAATTTATCCTTTAGTTTTGCCCTGGCTCTCATTTTCTGATAAATAACTGAGGATTACAGTCAGTCAGTAATGCCAGACATTAAAAAAACATTAATAAAAAACTTGGGTCGCTGTACAGGATTAAATATTTCCTAACTCCACCTGTCAGAATAGTCATTGCCCGCTCTCACCTACTTTCTACCCTTCTTTATGCCTCCCCTTTGCTCACCAACCTAAGTAAATATGATCTTACATAACTCTCTAGCTGCTGTAATCACATTGCCAGGTTTCCCACTGGAATGTCCTACAGGACACACCACTGTCACAATCAACACCTCGGCTGGATAGAACTGCCAAACCTACTTCAGTATAACCAGCTTACAGTGGCACATAAAATACTCTACCAACCAGATAATACGCAAGCACTTAAAAATATAATCATTGTATATAGCAACCTTAAATCACTTCGCTCATCCAACAGACTGCTAGTACAAACAATCACATCCAGCAACTCAGCCGATAACTCTCTGTTTGCAAACTCTCTTGGTAAAACTTGGAATTCCCTCCCTGCTGCCCTTACTCTTGAACCTTCCTTAGCCCAATTCAAAAAAGTATCTCAAACTGTATTTCAGATTACACTGGTTTTGTCCTTGCTCTAGTCCTGGTTAGCTCCCTGCTTTAAAGTTATGTGTTAAAAATATTTCTTTGCAACTTTAGCTGAGTCAGAATTCTGTTTGTTTATAGTTTCATCTAATTCTATAATTTCTTGGACTGTATAACTTGCTTATCATATTAAGTTGGTAAATAGTGCTTTTCATGTTATGTAATACTTTTTCTGTATGTATGTTGGAGTTTTTCTGCCCGGGCCTCCGCTGAAAATGGACATGTATCCAGTTGGACTATCCCAGTCAACAAATATAAAATAAAATAAATAATTAGAGTTTCATACTTATTGATGTTTAGAAAATCATTTTGATACAAAAGCTTTGTCCAGAAGTCTTGAGTGAGGGCATCGAGAGGCATGGCAGCCACCACTCCCACACCCTACCAAGGCACAGACAGCCCCACCATAGACACACACGCACACACACACACACACACACACACACACACACACACACACACAGACATTCATTGCATGTGACCTGCCATTTGATTGCACTCACGGACACACCCATTCACACATATACATACTCACATTCCACCACCACAACTTTTCCACTACATTTCCCTACACTTTCCTGCAAATTAGTCTCTTCCATTGATTATAATTGTGGCTTACAGCATTTTGTTCATGTTTGTTGACATAGCAGGCTGTGTTAAGTTATAAAGCTGAGTGGTCTCTGAATGGCTGTGTAAAACGCTTCCTGCAGGCTATTCTGGAAGAAAGCACATGGCTAATTAGCATAGGCTGCTCCCCTGGAATGCCTCATAGGCGTGTAGTATGGCCGTGAAGATGGCCCACTGTGGTGATTCTACTGACAGTGTAGAATCAGTATGGTGGACCTGTCTTTGAATCAAAAAGGGCATCCATCAGTAGTTGACTGCTTGTGTTAGGGCTTATCACTGGCTGTGACATTTTTTTTAATCCAAGCCATGGGGTTTTAGTGTTGCATGAGGAGTGCATGCTTAGTTTTGGATGAAGGATGTATGATGTCCTTCATGGATGCAACTGCAGTCATAACAACTGGGTTGTCCTGTCGTCAGGCAGCCCTGCAGTCGGCCGGATTCCAAAGTCCGGGTCCGGCTTCGGCTGATGTCGCACTTCACCCGACGTCATCTCTGCTGGTCTCCGGGTATAAAAGCATCAGCCGACGCCATTTTCTTCAGTCTTTCTTGCCGCGTGGCGCCCGAAGCAGAAGCTGTTCACAAGTGCCGGTCGGTCGGATCCAGAGATTTCTACTACCGAATACTACTTCGAAGACTTCTAAAAGCTAAGTACCCCGTTGGGGACTCTTTCTTGCCTCAGCCGATGTCAGAAAAAGTCAATAACTGTTTAACTTGTGGGAAACAAATACCTCATAAAGATTTCCACTCTTACTGTTTGCCTTGTTTAGGCCCAGACCACGACGTAGCAGCCTGTTCGGCCTGTGCTTCATTCAACCGACAGACGCTTAGGCATCGGTCGGAGTTTGCTGAACAGTTTTTCGGTTCAGAATTTGCGTACATTATGCCGTCGGATCCTCCGACTACCCAAATTGTTAAGAAACGCAAAGAAAAAGACCGACACTCGCGGTCCACGGTTTCGGCCAAAACCATGGTGAAGCAAACCGCGAGTGTCTCGGTTTCGGCCGAAACCGAGAAAACTGATCAAAGCACAGCTGAATCTTTGACTACTTCTGAGGTTCCTGCTACCTTACTTGAATCGGCCTCTGAAATTTTACCTACTACAGTGGTTTCTAGTGAATTATCAGACACCATCCCTTTGGATGTCTCTACCCCAGCACGTGGTGCTGCTAGGCCTCCTGCAGCCATGTCCATTAAGGCCTTTGCCAGGGCTAAAGCAGCCAAGTCTACTAAATCAGTGCCTGTTAAACCCCCCTCAACCAGGCCTACTTCTAGTTCACAAATGCTTACTCTGGCAGAAGATTTAATATCCTTAATTAGGGGATCTCAATCTCATCCAGACAGGGCCTCTCAGCCCCCAGAGAAGAGACCTAGGGCAGAGCCCCCCGAGCCTGTGTCCTCTGAGGATTCTGCGGATGACTCAGATATTACAGACCAGCCAGAGGCTCCTTTCTCCAATTATGAAGACTCAGATGCTGAAGAATCCATCCCAGCTGCTTCTCCACCTGAAGAATTCTCATTTGGGGAAACCTTACATGCCATGCGAGAACAATTCCAATGGCAGCAACAGGATTTCTCAGATTCCAGAAGAAGACTTAGGACTTTTCTGCACCTTCCACAACACAGGCCCTTAGCTATTTCTCCTGTCCTCTCTGTTGTGGACGATGCCTTTAATGATGTCTGCTCTGCACCAGACTCCTTACCTCCTGCCCCTGCCAAACCAGACAGATTTTACAGGGTACCAGACACGCATCATCACCTATACAAGGCCCCACTTGCAGACCCCGAAACTATTTCCCAGGGGCCTAAGGCAGTAGCCTCGACCACAGCAAAAAACCCTATTCCTTCTGAAAGGGAAGCCAGGTCTTTAGATAGATGGGGCAAAAAAGTTTATACCTCAGCTACTCTCTCAGCTAGAGCTTTAAACTGTCAGTTTCACATGATACAATACCAAGAGTTTATGCTTGATCAGTTAAATAAAAAACTATCATCTGATGACTCCATAGATAAGAAATATGTATTAGAAATGGTAAATAACATACAACAGGTTAGTAACCATTCCTTAAAATGTGGCTATGATGCACTGGAGGCTTCATTTAGATCAGCCATGACTGGCACAGTGATAAGAAGACATGCATGGCTGAAGGAACAAGTCTTACCGGATCATGTTAAAGCTAAGTTATTAGATGCTCCTATGGATAAGACCAGTTTGTTTGGTACACCTGCCCAGCAGGTAATGAAGAAAATGGAAGAAAAGGCAAAATCTGTTCAAACGGTTAAAGATTTCTTGCAGGTTCAGCCCCAAGGTTTAGCAGGAACTGGCCTGCCAAAATTGGTCCTTTCCTGACTCCACAAGATCCCAAAGGGGCAGGAATAGACGTTCCAGAGGCAGACACCAATCCAGAGGAGGTGCCTACAGAGGACGACAGTGGCAAGGTAATAACAGAGGTACAGACTCAGCCACTACCACTACAACGGCACAATCACAGTGACTTAACTCTACATCCGCCTACCAGGGAACAAATAGCAGCTCCATTAGGCGGAAAATTAACCTTATTTTCGAGAAACTGGCACTACATCACAAAAGACAAGTGGATTTTGCAAACCATAGACCAAGGTTACCGATTCCACTTCCACACTTTACCAGTCAAAAGAGGAATGCCAAACCTGCCTCCAAATCAAAAAACAGAAGCTCTACAGCAGATAATGCAATTAGCAAAGATGAGAGCTGTGGAAAGAGTGCCAATAACAGAACAAGGCAAAGGATTTTACTCCAGACTATTCCTAGTTCCAAGAAAGGAAAAAAGTTGGAGACCTATTCTCGACCTGTCCACCTTAAATACATACATCATTGTCCCAAAATTCAAAATGCTGACCCTACAGCAACTTCTTCCCATGCTGGGCAAGGAGTGTTGGCTGGTAACTCTAGATCTCAAGGAGGCATACCTGCACGTCCCCATTCGACCTATTTGCAGAAGATACCTCAGATTTCTTGCAGGATCAGAGCATTATCAATTCACAGCATTGCCCTTTGGCTTATCTACTGCGCCCAGAGTATTCACAAAATGCCTGGCATCAGTAATCGCCCACTGCAGACTACAGGGAATCCAAATTTATCCATACCTGGACGACTGCCTGCTACAACGGGACAACTAACGCAAGCTGACAACAGATTTACAAAGGGTCATTTACTTGCTACAAGCACTGGGATACACAGTCAATTTACAAAAGTCAAGGCTGATACCATCCCAAACAAGGACATTCCTGGGCGCGGAATTGGACACTGTAAAACAAATGGCATTCCTAACCGCAGAAAACAAAAGAACTCCCTCTTTACTTCTTGGCTCTAACAAAACAGAACAAGTTAACAGCAAGAAAGGTCCTGCAGGCCTTGGGCTACATGGCATCATGCATAATCTTGGTTCCACATGCCAGACTACATATGAGAAAACTACAGTGGTACCTAAGGAATTTATGGTCCCAACACAGGCACAGCCTAGAAGCAGAAATTCCACTAATCCCATGTCTAAAACAGGAGTTCTTATGGTGGGCACAGGCATGCCAGTCAAACCCAGGCCTACCCTTTCACAGCTATCGAGCAAGCCAGACCATCACAACAGACACCTCAGACCTAGGATGGGGGGCTCACATGCTGGACAAATGCGTACAAGGATTGTAGACGCAGGATCAACTCCACCTGCACATCAACCTAAAAGAAATGCTGGCAGTAAAACTGGCAATCCAAAATTTCAGACCATTTCTCAAAGAGGGCCATTTGATGATAAGGACAGACAACACCACAGTAATGTGGTACATCAACAAGCAGGGAGGCACTCATTCATACCCCCTATGCAGAATGACTTTGGAGCTTTGGAACCTGGCACTCAGCTACAACATCCAGTTACAGGCAATATTTGTACCGGGAAAGGACAATACTCTAGCAGACATATTGAGCAGAACCACATCGGATGCCCACGAATGGATGCTACACCCGGACATCTTCAAGACCATCTCAAAGAAATGGGGAAGACCACAGATAGATCTATTCGCTTCCCCTCTCAATCACCAACTCAAAAAATTCTGCACAAGGACATTCCACCCACTTGCATGGAAAGTGGATTCGCTCTCCTTCAGCTGGAAAGGCCTAACAGCATATGCATTTCCACCTCTTCCCTGGATACACAAGGTATTACTAAAGATCAAGGAGGAACGTCCAAGGATAACCCTGATAGCTCCAAACTGGCCAAGACAACACTGGTACCCATTACTGAGGAGCATGTCTCGGGACAACATGTGGCCAATACCCCTGATGCCTTTGATGTTAACTCAGAACAACTACAGCAGCATGCATCCAAACCTAAAAACGTTGCAACTGACTGCATGGAACATCACATAGCAGCAACTAACCCAGAACTTTCACAAAGGGTTAAAGACATTATCCTTGAAGCCCGCAGACCTTCAACAAGAAGGAACTATGCAGGAAAATGGAAAAGGTTTGTCATTTGGAGCACTGAAAGAGGAAAAGATGTGTCAATTATAGATATTGCTAACATTCTGGAGTATCTGGCAGAGCTTCTACATACAGGCCTGTCCTATTCCTCCATCAAGATACATGCATCAGCTATTTCAGCAGAATACAGCTTTGATCCACCTGTCTTTTCACATCCTTTACTCAGGCAGTTCCTCAGAGGAATCAAGAATGTAAAACCTCCAAGGAAACCACCATTGCCAGCTTGGGATTTGAACTTTGTGCTAGAAAAATTGACACTCGCTCCTTTTGAACCAGCAGCTACAGCAGACCTACAGCATCTATCGTGGAAAACTGCTTTCCTACTGGCAATAACCTCAGCAAGGAGGGTCTCTGAACTCCAGGCCCTAATGGCGGTACAGCCCTTCCTAATCTTCCACCAAGATAGAGTGTCCATGAGGACTAATCCTACGTTTATGCCTAAGGTGATATCCAGAGTGTCTTTAAACCAGGCAATCCACCTACCTACCTTCTTTCCCAACCCACAAAACGGGGGAAAGATTGCTGCATTCCTTGGATGTACATAGACAGTTACGCTACTACCTGAACAGAACAAAAGTAGCAGAAAAACTGACCAGCTTTTGTAGCCTATGCAACAGGAAGGGAAGGAAAAGCAATTTCCAAACAGACAATCTCCAAATGGATAGGAAATTGCATACGGTTCTGCTACTCCTTCCATGGAAAACCAATTCCACAGAACATAAGGCCTCATTCTACAAGGGCAACAGCCACTACCACAGCCTTCCTACGAGGTGTGGCAACAAAGGACATTATTGAGGCGGCTACTTGGACCTCCGTGCATACATTTGCCAAGCATTATAACTTACCAATGTACTCCAGATCCCGAGCAGGGTTTGCCACTGCTGTGCTGCAAGGGATCCTAACCACACCATAATCTAATTTTTTCCTCCTCCCTTAGTTGGCTATGGTATTCTACCCAGTTGTTATGACTGCAGATGCATCCATGAAGGACATAGTACAGTTTTGTACCTACCATAAATGTAGATGTCCGAACTGGATAGCATCTGCAGTCAGGATTACCCTCCGCGCCTTCCCCTCTGTGGTACTCCTAGGGTATTTACCCTCCTAATAGCTAGCTAGTGGGGGGAGTCTCTTATGGTGTATTTGTTTGTATATATGCATACATGCTTATTTTCTGAGTTTGCCTTCTATCCTTTTGGAAACATTGGCATTTATCCAAAATTTAGCCTTCCAGGAAGGGCAACTGGCATCTGGGGCAAGAAACACTGAAGAAAATGGCGTCGGCTGATGCTTTTATACCCGGAGACCAGCAGAGATGACGTCGGGTGAAGTGCGACATCAGCTGAAGCCGGACCCGGACTTTGGAATCCGGCCGACTGCAGGGCTGCCTGACGACAGGACAACCCAGTTGTTATGACTGCAGATGCTATCCAGTTCGGACATCTACATTTATGGTAGGTACAAAACTGTACTTTATGTATTTCTGAAATATGAAATACAGATTTGTAAAAGAACAGTCTGATTTCGTAAGAGATATATGGGTGTGTGGGTATGTGTATAATGAGTGATAAAATGATCACCATGTTGATGTCTGTGCGGTTGACACCATTTGGTCAACATAAACAGGTGGTCAGTATGCTCACAAGATCAACAATCTCAGGATAGGGTAATATTCCCTTTCCCTGGGGATTGTGCAATATTTGAGTTAGTATGCATAATTAGCGGGGGGGGGGGTGCAAGAGAGCTTGCCCCTACTAAAACACTTATTTTTGGTTTAGCCTACTCCGGGGTAATCAGTGTTCCGTGTTTCAATGTAAACACATCGAAATTACATGTGTCAGCACATAATGATTGTTCAGTAACTCATTTTGTGTGTGTGTGTGCTTTGCTGAGTTTTCGTCACTACTGGTGTGATTAATTGCAAGGTGATGCATGAGCTCAGCAATTGCACACACATACACATCTGTATGTGTGTATATATATATATATATATATATATATATATATATATATATATGTGCATGCATTTTTATATATATATATATATATATATGTGTGTGTGTGTGTGTGTGTGTATATATATATATATATATATATATATATATATATATATATATATACACACACACACACACACACACACACATGTGTGTGTATGTACATATATATGTATAGTAATTGATCGAGTGATCTTTATGTCAATGCCTGTTTGGTCGACATAAATAGTGAACACATTCATGAGATCAGTAATCCCTGGTTTGGGGATTATTCTATTTTCTGAGAGATTGTGGGATCTTGGAGTTAACATATATAATTAGCATGGTGCTTTCCAGCCTGCTCTAAGGTAGTTCCTGGAGCATGAGCGGTGCAGGTTACTGTTTTGTGTTTTGACAAAAATGCGTCAATATTACTGGTGTCTGCATAGTATTAATTCGATCACACATCATACATCCAGACATGTATAATTATGTATATATGTCTTTGTAAGATAATCTTCTTCACTGTAGAGTGACTTAACACCTTCAAAAAATCAATTGTATAATGTGCATGTTCAAACACACAACCTTTGAGCTTGCAAATGCAAAAACAATGTTTATGCAGAAGAGTAAGCCCTTCTGCCCCCCAACATTTCCTGCTATGTATACACACACACACACACACACACACACGCACATATATATATATATATATATATATATAAATATATATACATAGATATACACACACACACATATGTTGTGTGGGTGTGTATTGGTGTGTGTGTGTGTGTATATATATATATATATATATATATATATATATATATATATATATATGGGTCTCTGCTTTCATCGAATACCATGTATTCAAAAGAGCAGTAGACCGCTCAGTTCTGAAGTGCACTTATTCAAAGTGCACTTTCGCAAACTTAGCTTCTGAACGGATCGCACTACAGTGGAGGACAGCAGGAAGCGTGCTATGTCCTCCTGTGGTGCGAATCCACGGACCTTAGGGTTAGCACGGGTCATGGTAAGGGGATAGCCCTACTAGCTATCCCCTTACCATGACCCATGCCCTAACCCTAAGGTCTGTGACTACCGCACCACAGTGGAGGGCAGGCTATCCTCCACTGTGGTGTGGTAGTCACGGACCTTAGGGTTAGGGTGCGGGTCATGGTAAGGGGATAGCCCTACTAGCTATCCCCTTACCATGACCTGCACCCTAACCCTAAGGTCCATGACTACTGCACTAAACTGTAGTACATAGCCCGTTTGCTAAAGCGGGTTTCGCGAAAGTGCACTTTCGCATAACCCAGGGTCTGCTGTGTGAGTTCGAAGAAGTGTATTTTCGAACTTATACAGTAGACCCATATATATATATATATATATATATATATATATATATATATATATAATGCGCAATCAAGTCCAGCATAGAAATATAAATCCTTCGTTGCCCCTTAATAGGATATCCAGGCACTGATGATGCCAGTGGACGAAACCGTTTTGGTTGTTACCTGTTTACCATTTGCGTTGTAAGCTGCCATGCTATTTGGATCGATCATGCACTGCATAAATTTAAATATAGCTCTTTAGGTTGATTTTATTCTGTTTTTTTTTTTTGCCTGGATATCCTATTAAGGGGCAACCAAGGATTTATATTTCTATGCTGGACTTGGTTGCGCAATTTGTATTTGGTTTGATCTGTGCATTGAGCATGCTGGCATGGGGTTCCCTTTGGAATCTCAAAATACTGAAATGTCAAATTTCAGTATCTCAAGACCAAATTGTCGAATTTGCAGTTGCAAGAAACTGCAGAATATCAGACCCAGAAATGTCGAACCCACGATACTGATGGCGCAATTGGTAAGTGTTATGTTTTTTAAGGGTTTTGGGGAGGGTTTGTGTGTATGTGAGTCTGTTGCGGAGTGTTAGGTGTGGGTTAGGGTAGGTAGGTAAGAGTGTGAGTGTGTCAGTGTTGAGAGTCGTAGTCTTTGTATGTATGTGATGTGTGTTTGTGCAAGGGGGGTGTAGAATGTGTGGTGGTGGGTTTTCTGTCTTTTGGTGTTTAGTGCGGCCTCGGAGTTAATATATATAAATAGCGGGGGTGTGGGTGGGGGGGCGCTGTTCTCCCCCCGCTTATAGGAAGGGTAGGTGTGTGTGTTTGTTTTGTTGTGTTTGTGTGTGTTGCTTTGCTTTGTTGTAGTGTCGGGAGGTAGGTGTATTTGTGTTTGCATGCGTAGTGTAGTGTTTTGTTGACGTTCGTGGTTTTGAATTTCACGGTTTTGGTTTTCGGGTTTGTGAGTTTTTGGCTTTATAGTCTCGAGATATTGAAATTCAATATTTCAGTATTTCAAGATTATAAAGTGAATCTATATAATATATATGTATATGTATATGTATATATATATATATATGTATATGTATAATATATGTATATATATATATATATACACACATATATATGTATGCGTATATATATATATATATATATATATATATATATATATATATATATATATATATATGTGTATATATATATATATGCATGCATATATATATGCATGCATATATATAAATACACACACACACACACACATATATATATATGTATACGTTTATAATTATGTATGTATAATTTTTATTTAGTTTTTTAATTTTAATAATTTCTTTTTTTTTTCAGTTTAAACAGAGTTTGCATTTGGAAACGTTTGCGAAAGTTTTCCTGTTGTGTTGAGATGCAGGCTATCACAAGTGTGATCGTGTCGCAACTCTCAAAGTTCCACTGCCTGGCAGAAAAAGATATCTAGCAAAATATTTACTTGATCTTTGAGAAACGGTTAATCTGTTCATGCTGCTAGTAAATCTAATCTCTATTTACTGAACTGAAAAACTTATGGGATCATATTGATCTCATGGATTTATTTGAAAGGTTTCAGTAAAAGTAAGAGAACCTTTCCAGACAGACGGAAAACTCAGTGGGTTCAAATCTTGAGACCTGAATCCCTCAACTGCCATCTGAACATAATATGACATTGAGCAAGTTTTTTTAACATTGCAAGTACTACCTAATTTTGTTATAAGCTATTTAAAGTACACTGCTGTATCTGTATCTTTAATTTTGTTTGTGGTAGCATTTCGTATTAAGTTGGTTTGTGGTAGAATGTCAATATGGACACTCCTTTACTGTGCTTTTACATTAGGAAAACTGGGATTATTCATCTAGTGGCACTAGGTGTTTACCGTGTCTAGCTGCGCTCGGAAACCCAGAAAAAGACTCTAAGTATTTTTTTTACACATCTGTTGTATACTTTACTTCAGCAGTTACAAAAAAAAGCTGTACTGTCTGCTGCTGCTTTAAGTAGTTAATTGCAGTGCATTACATTGTATTTTTTAGTTGTAGGACTGTTCTCGGCAGTTTGTGTGGTCTTGTTACGCTTGGGCTCTAAACCAGCTACTCTACATTAAGAAGATGTTTGTCACTGCCCTTGTGGCAGAAGTGTGCTGATCTAACCTGTCTGAGTTGGGGATTGCTGGTGGAAAGCTTAATGTGCTTTTCTGATTGGTATTTAGCTTAAAACTTGTCTCTGCTCATATGTAAGCCTTGTGTTTGTGCGGGCTTTGACATAGGTACTCATTACTGCTCATCATTTGGCGACTTTGCTACTGATGAGAATCTGCTTTCACGTGTAGCAATACACTTCTGAAGAGCCAACAATACGTTTATACTGTGACTGTACTCTAGCAGTTTCTTAGGCTATTTGCTGTTATTTTTTGCACTTTAAAATACTCTGTTTCTTTATTTGACATTTGTTAACCAGGAAAGTCTGACTGATCAAGAGCCCTTTTTCATCAGAGGCCTGGGGAGAAAAACTCAGCATAAGCAAATAAAATTTTCACAAGAACACACAAAAAGTTTGCAAAAGTATCAGTTAATGATTAGTAACATTCGTAGTTTATACCAGTGGGAAAGAAGTAGTGAATTACAGATACTAGAACTGCTATGGCTTTACTTAATTTTTTTTGGGGGGGGATATATTATTGTTTAGCAAACCATTTTTGGGGGGGTATATTATTGTTTAGGCAAACCAGGAGGAGAGAGGTTGTAAGATGGAACGACCGAGTCTAGGAAAAGATTTGTGGGGGTGTCCATGTAGTAAAGTGAGAGGGAGTTTAAGGGACAAAATTAGTGAGAGCAGTAGAAGAAGAAGAAAAGTGTGAGAGGTGTGTGGAGATGAGAGAAGTTGTGAAGAGTTAGAAGTGAGTGAGGATGGTGTACAGTGAGCAAAGGATATTCAAGGAAGGTTTTTACAATGACATGTCCAAGAGTTAATGAGGTGTTTTTCAGAGCTTCTTTAAATTCATATGTGTGTGTTATTTTGAAGATGGCGAAGGGAAGCTTGTTCCAGGAGAGGGCCAGAGTATAGTTGTGTACATTTTGGCATATTGATCTTTTATGTTTGTATATATCTAAGAGTGGTTGTTCAGAGCATGTGTGAAGAGAGATAAGTGAGGAGATGTTTGGGCAGGAGGAGGGCTTATTTAGGATTTTATGAACGATAAGTAGCTTAGAAGATTGTTGCTGATGTGGGAAGTCTAACCAGTTGAGTCAGAGTGGTGGGAGGAAAGGTCTGGTTAGCTGTAAACCTGACAGTTTTGTTATAGGTGGCTTTGAGTGTAACTAGTAGTCCTGATTGTAGGTTGGTTAGGATTTGCAAGCTGTAGAAAGGCTGGGTAGAAGGTAGGCATAGGCAAGAGAGGTGCGAAAGTCAATGGTAAGGAATTTTCTGTTTCCGTAGAGTAAATCAAGTTTTTGGTGGGTTTTCTTTATACAGTGTTGAACATGTAGGTTGAATTTAAGTTGATCATCTGTAATGGCGCCTAGAAGCTTGGTGTGGGTTTTCACACTGATGATAGTGTTGGTAAGAGATGTTAAGGAGAAGTTAGGTTTGTGGTGGTTGAGTGATTCTAGGAGAAATAGCAGGAGTTTGATCTTTTTAGGATTGAGAATTAGTTGGTTGTTTTGTCAGCTGTTTTTCTTCACTGGACTATATGAAGTCTCGAGACATGAATTATATTTCAGATTATGTGTCACAGGCAGATATAAGCCTAGCCTTAAGCAGCATTCCATCTTCTCCAAGGATGATGCCATAATACAAACAAAAATGATTAACTTTAAAAATTGGCTCAGCTTCTGGTGTCAGTCCAAGGGGATCCAATATTTTTCAGCCTGAGAAGACATGGATGACAGATCATGCTGCTTTGCCAGAGGTGATCTGTATCAGTCTCCTCTAGGCTTTTGGATACTGGCAAAGGTATCAGACACCCATATTGTGCCTATTTTAGGCCGGGTCAAAATAACCAACCTCTCAACATAGCAAAAACCTCTCTAGATAAACTCAAGGTACTGCTGCTTATTGCTGGGAGTCTAAAGAAGCGACTGCAATTCCTGGAAGCAGTCCTCACTTTGGAAGATTCTGATGTCTGTGCATTCACTGAGACATGGTTAAAAGGTGAGAAAAGCAACCCAGCCATGCAGGGCTACAATGCCTTCCATACATTCAGACCGCAAATTGAATGTAAAGGAACCAGAGTAGGAGGTGCATCCGTCTTCATTAAGGATAAGTACATCTTGAAACTGGTCAAACAATATTACTCTCTTGAACTACTCCAGGTCCAATTAACTATAGGCAAAGCTCCCTTCCACATCATAGCTAGCTATAGGTCCCCCACCATGAAACAGGAAAAGCATACCTGGATTTACTGGAGTCACTTATCATATAGTAACAATACCTTACTCATGGATGATTTTAATTATCCTACCATCAATTGAGAAACATACATGACCACAAACATGCTGGCTCAGAGGTTCTTAGACTTTGTCATTGCAAATGCTCTGTAAAAGCTAGTCAGCACAGCCACAGGAGGGTCAAATGTCCTTGATATAGTACTCACTAACATGGGAGAGCTGTGCACCCCCCATGTGATGTTATCCCTGCTAACACTGGACGATAAATCTAGTTCAATGTAATTATAATACCACATACCCCATCAAGCTCAAAAACGCTTAAGAATTTTTCAAAGACAAACTACCACCTACTAAATGATGGTATAAGAAGTTTCAAAGCTCCCTAAAACACAGATAACATGGACTCCTATGCAGAGGTGTACACCAATGGCCTGTGTAACCACTTAAGCAGTTGTATAGAATCAGCTGTACCTGACCAGACTAAACCCATGTCTTTCAGAAAAAACAAGTCACCCTGATGGACCCCTAGTATAAACAGGCTATACAATAAGAGAAACTGATGTCCAAGAACAAGAAGGGAACTGGCAGAGGAAGAACTCCTTCTCTAGCTTAAATGAAGAAATTAGAGATCTTGTCAAGTCCTCCAAAGCTAATTAAGAAGCAAAAGTAGCCTCCCTAGCTAAGGATAATCACAAGGCATTCTTAAACTATGTCCAAAAAAAGGGAATAGCCAGCTATGTGATGAAATGGTTTTGGATGGCATCACCCATACTCAACCAGAGGTAATAGCCAACCTGCTAGCTGACAGATTTGGAGCAAACGTCATCCGAGTGTCCCCTCCAGTCATCCCCCAAAGTATACCTGCCACTATTCCTCAGCCTATTACCTCAAGAGAGCAGGTCATCTTGGTGCTCTCCAAGGTGAAAAACAAGCATCATTTGGGCCAGACAACATCCCAGGTTGCCTTTTAAACAACATAAAGCATGACCTAGCAGACCTACTGGGATCCCTGTTTAACCACAGCCTGTGAACTGACTAAGTTCTGTTGGAATGGAGGACAGCAACAGTAATCCATCTGCACTAAGTGGGACCATCAACTGACCCTGGGAATTATAGGCCCAAAAGCTTGACTAGCCTCATCTGCAAGGCCATGGAAAGAATCATTGTGGACCTTATTAACAAAGAAATAGGTGATCTGCAATCTCTGGACCCAACACAGTTTGGATTTGTTAAAAGTATATAATGCCTGTTAAACATGATTGACTTCCTTGAGAAAGTCACCAAGGCCCTGGGTGAGGGAAAGACAGTGCATACTGCCTGTCCTTTTTTAAAAAAAAAAAAAAAAAAAAAAAAAAAGAAACATCTCTATTAAATTATCACTTATAACATAGGCAATCATGCATTTATATAAATGAAAATAAACCATATTGACATAATCTTAGTTGCAAGCATTTTACATTACAAACCATAGAGACATAATTTTAGTTGTAAACATTTTACATCACTTATAATGTATCCAGTCATTGTCAAACATTACATAGCTCATTCAAATCCTGCCTTCTTTTAAACCTCAATCCTCATCTGTATGCATTGTTCCTACAATTCCCATTTTACTGTGTAATTTACTACTCCTGTTTTCTAAATATACCAATTCCATTTGTTTTATCTCTGTTACTATATGCTTCTAGTACAGTTGGTTTAGACTTTAATTTCCAGTTTCTAGTAAATGCTTTTTTTGGCAGCCACCATAATTAGACTCAGCAAGTCCTTACAATGCCTAGGCTGTTCTGATTTTGTATTATAGCTCAGAAAAATCATTTTCCTAGTTACACCAATTTGTTCATCCAGTATCTCTGATAACATTGTCTGCAGAGAATCTTTAAAGTCTGCCAATTCACTACACTCCCAGAAAATATGTTTCCAACTATCTCTTTCTTCTTCATCACACCATTTGCTGTTTACCTCAGGAAAAATTCTCTGGAGTCTACTTGGGGTATACAAATATCTATGTAAACTTTTCCAAGCAAAAATCCTAAATTATCCAGATTTTGTTCCATATTTGGGAGACAAGTATATATTCCCCATTGTTTCTTTATGAATTAGTTATGCAGTCTCTCTTTCTAATCCTTTCTAACCTCCTCTGATTGATACTTTTAGCTATCATGCACTATTTTATATGATCTACTAATGTTTATATTTTTAACAGCAGCTTCTGTTCTAGATTCTACTAAAAACTCTATCCGTGCTGGTCTTTTGTTTAGGACCCTCCTAATTCTTTTTCTTTGCCTATACTCTGATATCAATCCTTGATAGGGAAGGCAATCTCTAACCTGCAGCCCAAATAAATTATTGGCATATTGCATCTACCTTCCTTGTCCCCTCTCTCTTGTACGGTGCTCCCCTATTCTCCAACCTACAACTTGGACTCTGTGCTAAACTTGAGGCCTGTTGCAACAAAATCTGCAAATTTGCAACCAATTCTAAGAACTCTTCCCATCACTGTCACTCCCTACACACCCTAAACTGGCTAGAACTCCACAACCACCTAAAGTACCTACAACTTACAACAGCCCACAAACTCATCTTTAAACCAGCAGAATGCCCCTCTCTTGCTAAATCTCTAACACCCTACACACCTACCCGTACCCTGAGATCCACAGGCCAAAACCTCCTGCATGTACACAAACCCATCCACCCAACTGGTAAACTACTACTATCCCACACTATAGCCAAACTATGGAACAATCTCCCCACACCACTACGTAATATACCTAACCACAACAATTTCAAATCCATGCTTCTCTCCCATCTCTCCTCCAAATGGGAATGTCCTTCACATGCTCCCACCTAAAATTCCCACACTACTAACTCCACACCTAAATCATCATTTCTTTGCCTACTTTAACTTAATTCAGAGATCTTGCTCAGAACACCTTTTCATAAATCTTTTGCATGCATGCCTCTGGCCTACCTTACTCATATTCTCAAACTTTCATTGTTTGTTTGTCTTATACATTGTACCCATAATATTGTTTTCCTCTGTAATATTGTTAATTTGTCTCTATTCGTATGTATTTGTATGTCTGTTTGGGGCTTTTCCCCTCGGGTCTCCACTGAAAAAGGGTAATTCTTACCCAGCTGGACCAACCTGGTTAACAAATGCAAATAAATAAATAAATAATTCTTCCCATTTTATTACTTTTCCCTCTCTAGTCATTTATACACAAGACTTTGGTTCCTTTGCCAGTTTTCTCCAACAAATTCCATCCCCCCTTGCCTATTTTCTGTATCCCTAATTGCAGTCATCCCTATTATTAGAATCTCCTTTTTCCATTCCCATGTTGGCTTAGTTCTTAGAATACTTTTTGCTACTTTGAGTATAATATTCTATATGATTATTATTCTCCATAAAGGTCTGAATCTAAAATCCCAGTCTTTGTTACTGTTAGAAATTGAGCCTCATCTACCTATAATCTTGGCATATTTAATTCTTCCATAAACATTTCTATTTGTGCTTTTTCTTGATTTCTACATGTCTCTGTTTTATACAGACTTTCAAAGAATTTCCAAAACATTTCTAATACTTCTACAAGATCTCTTGTTATCTTCCTTGTTGTAGCCTTCTTAAGCTTGGAGACAGTCCTTTCTACTTTCTGTTGTCTGAGTCGTTGTGCTAAAAGTTTTTTGTGCTCCAAAGTTGTTGTCAAAATACAGTTGCTTAATAGCAATGTTTCAAAACTCATGCATATTATAGAGGTAATCCTTTATTTTCTCTTAAGCATTTTGCAGTTGCTTTTCTTCTTGCTCTTGAGATTCCCCCTATTTTGCAATATGTTAACATTTTTCAGTCCTTCTAAATAATTATTGCTACTTCTTAACCACATCTCCCTTTCTTTTATTTCCACCCTATTTTTGAACTCCACTTTAATTTAATCCAGCTACCTAGCTATATTTTCAGAAGAAATTTCTGTCTTCTCTATAGCTCCTGAATAATTTCCACCCATTCCGTAAATTCCTCTCTTTTCAACAGATAGGTGGGAAAGTGCCATTGTCTCATTTTTATTTCATTACCCTGTATTTTTATTTTAGTTATTATTGGCACATGATCTGAAGTACTTATTGGGTACATATCAAGACCTTCAATTAAATGCACATGTTCCTTTGAAATGTAAACTCTGTTGAGCTTATCACAGTTTTTGTATCTTCGGGGATAATACGTAAATTCACTCTGAACTCATAGTACTGAATTCACCTCTTCTAATAAAATTCTTTTAAAATCTACCCTCCTTTGTTATATTTTCCCTTTTGGGCCCCCAGACACATCTTCACTGTTGCAAATCAAATTCCAGTCCCCACTTATAAGTAATATTCCTTGCTGAAAGCTGATTATTTGTCCCAGAATTTTCTTAAGCTCCATTATAGCAGTATTAGATGGACTATGAATACATGCCAGTGTAATCCTCCTCCCTTGCCATTAGCCCCTTAGTACTACAAACTGCTATCTTTTTTATCTTCTTCTATCACTATTGGAGCTCCTGTTGCAATTAATATAAGTACTGCTCTTTTCCTTTGTCCTAGGTATTCTGCTGAATAACCATCCTGAAAACTTTTTTTTATCAAATTCACATGTTCAGTTCTTTCCAAGTATGTCTCCTGTAGCATAGATATTTGCTGAATTTATTTGTGTGGCCATTGACATTTAAAGACATTATAGAAAGCATCTTTGTATGAAAAAGTTATTATTCCCACCTTTTATGTATAGCAGCTGTTTTGTTAAATGTCTGGTTCCAGCTTTTGTGTTATATGTATTCTCTGTTTGGCAGGTTGATCTTTTATACAGTTGTTTCTTGTCATATCATTTTGAGTCTATATCACATCTCACAAAAGTTTTTGTTTTATTGACAGCCCTCAAACAAAAAAAAAAAAAACACCACCAAAACCTATTAACTTAATAATAACACACACAATTATGTACATTTTCAAATATTGAAGTTTTACCCTCCTAATAGGAGCAAATTTTCCAAACTGACAGCCACACTTACAGACTTGAGTTAATCTAAAAGAAAGGTTATCCATGCTAAGACACATGGTGCAGTCTGCATTTCAAATAATTGCTGTCTGATTTTGTCTGATCTTTATAGCTCTCCCAGCTGAGTAAACACATGGAGGCTTAAAGAGAACATTATCTCCTAGCCATTTTTCTTTATTGGATTGTCTCTTGGAAACATGAGGACCAGATACAGGATTGCTAGTAAGCTTACATTTATTTGCTAGAAAAAAAAACTTATAATATTCAATATTATTTTTCATTTACTTGCTTTTTCTTAAAACTTGTTACTAGATCAAGCCTTAATCAGTCATTACCCTATGCAAGAATGAAGAAAAAGTACACTAATTTTTCTTTCTTTTTTCTTACATTGTGGTGCCTATATTTCTTAAAAGTGAACAAAGAGAAAGCAGAAAAAAACTGGAGGACCTGTTTACATTAGTATCTTTACTTTATAGAATGCAAAGAAAATCATGCAATATAAAAATAGTACCATTAAGAAAACTTTTGTTTTAATTACAGTTTAATTTCTCCCTCCTCTTCCCCTCTCCTAAGTATTTTTCCATTAATGACATAAAGTAGGGCATATGCTTCAGAGTCCTCTACAAGTTTAAAGAGTCTAATATTTCCAGATTTTCTTGTTCTAGCATGTTTCACAAATATATTTAATACTTTGTAATCCAAATTTTGTCAATTTCCAAATTACTGGTTTTATTCCTGCTCATGTCCAGCTCCCATACCCTGTCTTTGCTTCATTTCTAATGAACTTTTGATTCTTCTAGTTGACTGTTGTGCTTTTTACCTTTCCTAGAGCATTTTCCATTGAAACATTGGAAAAGGTTTCACTGGGACAAGTCTCACTGTGGTCTTTATTACCAGAAGAACAAGAAGCAGAATCTCCTTCTGTTTCACAGCTCACTTTTTATTGGACACTCTTTTGTCTTTCCTCTTTAGCAAGTACTTCATCAAAAAATGATTTTGTCCCTCCAGGGAAGAATATTTTGAAGATAGCTGAGTAAAGCAGTTTGAATCTCACACCTGCTTCTCAGTATTCCCAGAATAGTGGAATATATTTACTCCTCTTCTGCCTGGTGAATAATCATTCTCCACAAACACTCTGCTGTCTCCCACTTTTAGTACTTTGTCTTTCTGCTACAGTTTGTCAGAATCAATGCCTTCTGCTGGTAGGATTGCATCTTTACTATTAAAGGTCTAGACTGCTTTCTCATAGCCATGGTTGGAGCATACACATGATGTGCTCTTTCAGTAAACAACTCCAGCTGTGGAACACCAGTCCAGTTGCTTATTTGTGCTTTCATAAAATTAGTACAATCTGTTCCTTCCATCTTCTGTGGTACAGCAGGAAATCTCAGGTTTTTTCCTATGTGTTTGTTGTGTCCTGTAATTCTGTTATTTTTTAAACATCTCTTCTTGAGCAGTCTCATATTCAGCCAGCCTTTTCTTCATTTCGCGCTCTGATTTTTGCAGTTTTATCACCTTATCTGAATCTCTGTTTAAAGGTTCTTCCATTTTTTCCATCCTTTTATTGTCTGAGTTGGTATACTCCATCAGTGTTTCATTTATTTTAATCAGGTCTGTGTGCAGTTGTCGTATAGTTTCCTGTATGTTACTGGAAGTCATGTCTGGAGCTTGCACTGCTTTTTGCAGAATGGCTGCATTACTTTTCCCAATCAGTGTTTTTTCCTCACCTTTTGTAGCTGATTTTCTTTCAGGTCCTCTGTATTTCTTTTTTCCTGGCACCCAGGCAGTGCACTTACTAGCCAGTTACGGAAATTTACCCAGAAATATATATCTACCTGCTTTCTGTGCTAAGTTTCTGTTTTCTCACTGGGAGAGCTAGAATCAAGTTGTTACTGAATGTGCAACCATCTTGGAAGTCGGCATACTGCCTACCTTGACCTAGCCAAGGCATTTGACACCCCCCACACTCAGTTATTGTAAAGAAACTCTCCCAATTGGGAATTAACCCTTACATTACCAGATGGGTAGACAACTGGCTCACTGACAGGACACATGCTGTCAAAATGAGTGACATAACCTCTAGCAAAAGACCAGTCACCATTGGCATACCACAAGATTCTGTACTGGGCCCCTTACTGTTTGGAATTTATTTCTCAGAAGTAGAAGGCAAATTTGGATGGCCTGTGGCCTACCAAGTTCAACGACTTCTTCAAATTGGGAGCAACTGAGCCCCCCAATGATGTTAATATACTGCAGACAGGGTTAACGCAGACAAATGATTGGTGCCAAAGCCACCGATTTAAGCTAAATGCAAAAAAATGCATTATTATCCTCTATGGGAAAGCTGACATCCCTGCTAATTACATTATAGACAGTACCACCCCAAGTGTAGATCCAGTGGTAAGTGACCTGGGTACTCAGGTTGATAGGAACCTGAAGTTTGACCACCATGTATCCAAAGTAGTAAGGAAATCCTTCTATGTGGCACATCTTATAAGTAAAGGTATCACATCTAGACCTAAGGGTGTTATAATTCTATTATACTCGGCCCTCATTAGACCAGTAGAGTACAATGCTCCATTTTACATGTACCTCACCAGACACCTGCAACAACTGGACAGACTACTGAGATTTCTCAGCAAGAAATTACAGGGTACAGAAAAAAACTCTTATGCGGAAAGACTGAAAACCCTGTTTCTGTATTCAATCTCCTGCAGATTGCTAAGGGGTGATCTGTGCCTGGCTTACAGGGCAGTCTCTGACCTAGCCCTGATGGAAATGCTACACATTCATAAATCAAACTGCACAATGATCACTTGCTCCAGGGATCTTAACCTAGCCACTGGCATGAACAAGTAATGCTGAAGAGGTAGATACATCTCCCAGAGACTGCCACTTCCTTGAAACAAGCTTCCAGTTCACATGAAACAGAGCACCTTCCTAACCCTCTTCAAACGCAACCTAGATCAATGGATAGGTGACCGCAATTTCACTCCTGGGGTGGCACCCATGTGCCTTCTGGACAGAGGAAGTCATTATTAATTACCCATGACCCTTACCTCTGAGAACTTCACTCGGCTAACCACCAAGTGGAGCAACTCTGGATAAAGATGGCTAGGCTTGTAAGGGCTCTAGGGCCATTAACCTAGTAACCTTCTGTTAATCTATAATCTCTAAACAAATCCGTTAACCCCTTAACTTTCTTGTGCTCCTGTGTCATCCTCTTGTCACTGTGGTGCAAACAAAAATATATCATCCCAAACAACAGTAGTCTACATTCTCAAGCTTGAATAATTGATTTTGCTGATTAAAGGCTGCTTCTGCAATTAAGCAGATTGTAGTATTACACACTAATAGAGCTGGGCTAATACTTCATTCAGAAAAGAGATGGCATGATTTTTTTTAAACATTTATAAACCTGGAAAGGCCTCAGATAACAGCTTGCATCTTGGACTGCCCTAAATGAAGAGCTGAAGGCCAGGTAGCCGATGCAGATGCATTTGCTTGGAAAACTCACTGTAACCCATACAAAATTGTTGGATGCATATGACTGGTAGAAAGCACAGGTTAAAGATGCCAATCCGGAAGGAAAAAAATAGACTTACAAGCTGTATGTCTGCATAAGCCAGACTGTACTTCTTTCACTCACTGACAGTTTTCCTGTTTTATGTTCCAGAGAGGAAATCATGAACCATTTTGGAAAATAAGATTATACGATTTCTGTTCTTGGCTTTTGGAAATGATGTGTGAAGACATTGTCCCCATCTGCCTAAACCTGACCTGGCCAATATTTATTTATTATGTGCCTTTAAAATCCTAGTCTGTATATATGATCTCCTAATGTATGCATCAGATCTGTTCTTAGCACCTCTTTCCAAGAATTAGGCATGTTTATTTTTTGTTGTTTTTTTAAGGAACTAGAAGACAGCTGTGTGTAGCTTTTTGTTACTAGAGGATATAACTCTGGTATATGGCTGAAAAAGTTCCCCCAGGATACTTCTACTCAGTTGTTTGCCATATACTTAGATAAATTAAAATAGTTTTTAGATCTTACAGCTGGAGTGAATATTTTTACGATTTTTGAAGTGAAATCTAAGTTTTCATTGATTACAGTACAGAAATGGTGCAGCTCTTGATCACCCTTCTGAGCTCCACTGATAAAGGGATCTCAGAAAAATACTTTTAAGAAACTGTATCTTAGTTTAAGCCTTCTCACCTAATTCTGAGATTCTTGCACCTTAAATAGGTACAGATCACCCTTAAATAAGTTGACTGACTGGAAGAAAAGTGCTGAAGAAAGTCACTGCACCTGGACAGTAAGACGTTCACCTTTTCACTCATTGTATACCTTGTATGCCACTGGACTCCCCTCTAGGACTGCACACATGGGCACTTAGAAAAATTTAGGGACCCTTGCGCCAATGTGTGAAGATGAATAGTCACCCTCACTTCCTCAACTTCCTACCCTAAGTCTGTGTCTAGCACTCCTGGTGCCTCCTCCAGTCCTAGCAACCATCCAGCAAAGAGATATGTCATGCATTCAGTTACCAGCAGGACAGGCAAGCAGAAATGCATCTTTTAACCCTTTGTGTTTTTTTTGGAATCTATCATCACATGTTATACCCAAAGTGAAGATGTCTTTGAACCTCATTAACTGAATGAATAACTATATATTGATTCTGACTCACTCAGTCTGACATAAATTGTGATACTCCACTCTATAACTTTACAGTAAAACATCTTAAAATAGTTAAATACATCTGTCAATTCTGCCCTGTAATATATGTCACATTACACTTTTTTCCCTTTTTGATTTATTTTACCCAAGCAGTACATGCAGATTGTTATTTGTGATTAGGCACGACTTTGGTAAACAAATGTAAAATAAAATAAAAATTATTAGAATAATTAAAACATGCACCTTAACATGCAGGTGTTCTACACTCTCATCTTACTGACTGGGACCAATCTCACTAATGCTCTCTGGTGATATACAGTCAAATCCAGGATCAGTTACCCTTCTTACAGCCACCTTTACTTTCATGAATACATGGAAAATGCCAATGGTCTGAAAATCACAAACATATTGGCAGAAAAAGTTTCAGTGATAACCAGCCTGCTGCACCAAAGAAAGCAGATGTAATGTACAAATTTCCTCAGTCTTTCAAATTTCTATGTACTCATCCCAGACCTGACCCAGCAGCTGTAGCTTTAGCCAGTTCAGCTGCTGCCAAGTATTGTGTTAATTCTAACCCTTCCTGTTCTGACAAAGATGGTAAAATAACTGATCAATTTTAGAAACAGTGTATGCTTCTGCAACTTTAATTTTTAGTATTCTGAATTGTCTGGTTCCTATGCTAAAGTTTATTCAGACTAACTATGAAAGTATGAGGAATGTTTTACCTGTAGTTTCTTTCCTGTGAGGAAGAATCTGCTTTGTATGGTTTATTTTTATTATTTTTTTTGTATTTCTCAGGTCACTACTCATTCTTTAAAGTGTGTTTAAGACTCTGTAGCTACTATATTCAAGGCTGTTGTATTAAAGTCTAGGAGGTTTGCATGGCTGCATTCTCAGAAGCTCCCAAAGGATATAAAACATGAGATTTTAAATTCACTTTTGGATAGAGGTTTAGCTTTTGGACCCACTGTTGCAGAGATTATCAAAAAGTGTGATGCGGTAAGCTGATACATGAAATATGATTTTTCAGCCCTCCTTCCCTAAATTTTTTAAAGGAATTTTCTGCTCTCTCGTCTGATTTTGGCAAGAAACAAAACAAACAGTCTCAGCAAAATGCTGGTTAGCAGACATTTAAAAACAATGGCAAGGAGGTTCCTGAAAGAAATCAGAGGCTCCATAGAACAAGGACATTCAAAGTAGTGAGAGTGACTATGTAAGGAACCTCCCACCCAGGCAGTCCCTTTTCCCTTCCAGAAGTTATGAATCTACATTTCTGTCTTTGGCAACAGATTGTTTCAGACAAATTACTGATTCAGCAGGGCTGAACATCACAGTGGGAAGAAATCCTTCCTTTCCATGGAGTTATTCACATCACTAGACCAAACCCCCCCTCTGTTCCCTTCTGTCCTACAGCACTTTTTCTCAGGAGATAATAGAAACAGATGTTCGTCATACTGATCACTGCTGGAGTAGCCTTAGCTATATGGGTTATATCCTGCCAAGGATATAACAGTTGCCAGCTTCCAATGCTTCAGGGCACATTCCACATACCCAAACTGTCAGGCAGTTCGAGTTAAGCTGACTAAAAGTATAGTTTGGGTGCCAAGAACTTTGGAGTTTTACTGCCGCCAAAGAGTACCCTCCTGTAAGGCTTTTGAGGATTGATGGTTGGCTTGTGCTGCTGGGCAGATAAGTTCCCTTTTGGACAAAAAAACTTCCATTTTCTTATTTGTGTTGCTTTTTTATCACTTTCCTCTTCAGGAAAAAATATTTAAAGCTAGGAGTCATGAGACTGTAATATAGAGTGGATATAAAAAGTGTACACACCCCTGTTAAAATGCCAGGTTTTTGTGATATAAAAAAATGAGACCACAATAAATAATTTCAAAACTTTTACCACCTTTAATGTGACCTATAACCTGTATAATTCAGTTGAAAAACAAACAAATCTATTATGAGAAAAAATACAAACATGTACAGTAAGCTGGTTGCATAAGTGTGCACACCCTTAAACTAATACTTTGTTGAAGGACTTTTTTATTAAATTACAACATTCAGTCTTCTTGGGTAGGAGTCTTTCAGCATGACACATCTTGACTTGAAAATATTTGCCCACTTTTCCTTGCAAAAGTGCTCCAAATCTGTCAGATCGTGTGGGCATCTGTTGTGCACAGCCCTCTTCAGGTCACGCCACAGATTTTCTATTGGATTCAGGTCTGGGCTCTGGCTGGGCCATTCCAAAACTTTAATTTTCTTCTGGTGAAGCCATTCCTTTGTTGATTTGGATGTATGCTTGGGGTCATTGTCATGTTGAAAGGAGAAATTCCTCTCCATCTTCAGCTTTTTCACAGATGCCTGAAGGTTTTCGGCCAAAAGTGACTGGTATTTGGAACTGTTCATAATTCCCTCCACCTTGACTAAAGCCCCAGTTCCAGCTGAAGAAAAGCAACCCCAAAGCATGATACTGCCACCACCATGCTTCACCGTGGGGATGGTGTTCATTTTGTGATGCGAAGTGTTATTTTTGAACCAAACGTACCTTTTGGAATTGTGACCAGAAAGTTCAGCCTTGGTCTCATCAGACCATAACACATTTTCCCACATGCTTTTGGGAGACTTGATGTATTGTTTTACAAATTTTAGCCAGGCCTGGATGTTTTTCTGTGTAGGAAAAGGCTTCCATCTTGCAACCCTACCCCATAGTCCAGACATATGGAGAATACAGGGGATTGTTGTCACATGTAGTACACAACCAGTACTTGACAGAAATTCTTGCAGCTCCATCATTGTTCCTGTATGTCTCTTGGTAGCCTCCCTGACCAGTTTTCATCTTGTCTTTTCATCAATTTTGGAAGGATGTCCAGTTCTGTGCAATGTCACTGTTGTCCCATATTTTCTCCACTTTTTGATGACTGTCTTCACTGTGATCCTGGTATATCCAGTTCTGTGGAAATTTTTCTGTACCCTTCTCCTGACTGATACCTTTCAACAATGAGATCCCTTCGATGCTGTATAAGCTCTCTGTGAACCACAGCTTTTGCTATAGCAGCAACTGAGTAAATGTCAGGAAAATCCTACCAGGACAGCTGTACTTTATTTGGGGTTAATCAGAGTCTCTTTAATTGATGGTAGGTGTGTACCCAAGAAGACTGAATGCTGTAATGAAATCAAAAGGTGCTTCAACAAAGTATTAGTTTAAGGGTATGCACACTTATGCAACCAGCTTATTGTGCGTTTTTTATTTTTTATATTTTTTCACTAACAGATTTGTTTGTTTTTCAATTGAATTGTACAGGTTACATTAAAGGTGGGAAAAATTTGAAATTATTTATTGTGGTCTCATTTTTTATATCACAGAAACCCGACATTTTAACAGGGATGTGTACACTTTTTATATACACTGTACTTTTGAAAGGAAGGCTAATTTTTTCTGTCAGTTTAAAAGTGGTGAAGAAATTGTGTTTATTTTACCTTTGAGGTGCAGGCATAATATTTTAAAGTGCTTTTTACTGTGTATTTCTGCGAAGAAAGTAACTTTTGTAGACTGGTAGTGTTTACTGACATTTGTTACTGGTCTTCCATGAGAAAAGGGCACCATTTTTGGCTCGACCATAGAACAGATTACCAGTCCCATGGTTGGTACTCTTCCAACCACAAAAAGAAAAAAATTAAGCAAACACCCTTTACCACCTCAGCAGGCTAGCAATTTGCCTCAGCTGCAAGTGAATGACTTTGCTGTGGCCATTTGTTGTACCTTTGAAAACTCATCTTTTACCCTGGATCCCTCGGGTGTGTCACTTACAGCCACTATGGACCAGAGTTTAGCCACGTCTTCTGTGGCTGTTGCAGTCCCTTCAGTGGACAAGGAAGAGACACTGTTGGTCCTGGAAGAGGGAACAGGGAAGGTTTCCCTGTTGTGTCAGAATTCTGTACCCATCCATTCAGAAGCTTCTGCTGCCATTAGTAATTTCATTGGCCCCATTTTTCCTGTCAATAAAAAACAGAACACCATGCATGTATCTACTCCTCCTCATGGTTTAATATAGGCTACTGCTTCTTCCTCTAAAGTAGTTTCTGGTAAAGAAAAAAGATACCTCTTTTCCTGAAGAGATTCAAAATTCTGAATCTGAACAGGAAGATGCAGGGATGGATGCAGGGTTTTTTCCTCAGATTTCTGATTCAGACAGTTTCTGATATTATGTTTGGGCTCCTCTTCTCTGAGACTATTGCTAGAATGTACTACTGTTTTCACTGGGAGAACACTGAGGTATCTCAGTCACTCAGAAAATACTAAGAGTTGTTACAGAAGGATTTTCTTGATTCTACACCCCTTCCTCCTGTTGTGTCTGCTTTAGAGGAGGTGTGGATTCCTGCCTGTAGTCTTCTTGCTAGTCAGCCAGCTGTCCGTAAAAAGGCAAATAGAATGTGTGAAGTTCCTTTGTCTGTTAAGTTTTTATACACTATTCCCAAACCTGAACCAGCAGCTATAGCTGTAGCTCTTGTTGACCCCACTGTTGCTAAGCACCTAGTCATTTCCATTTCTGATAAGGATGGGAAAATTATTGATAGGTATGCAACTTTGATTTTCAGAATTTTGAATTGTCAGGCTTATATGTTAAACTTTGTTCTAATTATGAAAGTATGAAGAATGTCCGATCTAAAGTTTTTTCTTGTGAGGAAAAATCTATTTTAAACAATTTAGTTTCTTCAATAACGCAGGTCACTGCTCATTGTTTATAGGGTGTGTATGTACTTCTTCCAGGGCTACAGCCACTGGTACTGTTTTGAGGAGGTTTGCATGGCTGCATTCTCAGAACCTTGCAGATGATGATAAAATTGAGATTTTAAATTCACCCTTGGAGAAAGATTTAATGTTTGACCTGTCTGCTGCAGAGAAGATCAAAAATTGTGATGAAAGGGGCAAGCTGATCCAGGGAAACTCTCCTGAGATGTTTCAGCTCTCCTTTTCCAAATTTTCCAAGGTATCTCCTCATCCAGTTTTAACAAAAAGCAGAATAAACAGATTCAACAAAATATAGTTAAATAGACGTTTAAGAAGAATTGGCAAGGGGGTTCCAAAAAAAAGTGTCAAACCTCCCAAAAGCCAAGGACAGTCCGATAAGTCTGAGTGACATACTCAAGAGACCTAATGACCAATTCCCACCATGGCCCCTTTTTTATAGAAAATCTGAAACTCCATTTTTCTCTTTACCAACAGGTAGTTTCAGACAAATGGGTTCTGAAAATCATTGTAAAGGTTACAGGTGGCAGTAGGAAGAAATTCCTCCTTTCCAGGGGGTCATTCCTTGTCTTCCAGATCAGACTGTTTCGTTTCCGCTGTTTCTTCATCACATGCTATTTCAAAAGAATGATTGAACCAGTTCCTCCAGCTGTAGAGCTTTTGTTCCTAAGCTTATTTGCAGTAGTGCCCAAATTCAAAATGATGTCACCTCACAACCTGTTGCATCTTCTTTCTCTTTCAGGTTTTCTGGTAACACTGTAAAAGATGCTCATCATCACATCCCTATTCATGCAGGCTTCTGATGTTTCTTAATGTTTTGTGTGTCTGGATTACGTTATCAGTTCTCTGCCTTACCCTTTGGTTTATCCATTGCACCAAGGGGATTCACAAAGTGCCAAGCTCCAGTTATAGCTCATTGTAGGCCACAAGATATCCACAGTTTCCATATTTTAATGACTTGCTTATCTTTGGAGAGTCTTTTTCAAAGTGTCTGGAATCTCTCTCTCTCTCTCTCTCTCTCTCTCTTTGTCTTTTGGGTGACAGGATCTCTTACTCAAGCTGGATTTCCAAGAGAACATTCAAAAGTCTTTCTTGAGTTTTTCACACAGGATTGTGTTCCTGGGATGTCAACGGGACACCTTATTTCTAAGAGCTTTTCTTCCACAGGAAAAAAAGTTGATCTTTATCTAGATTTATTTCTAAGGTTTTCCACTCAGACTTTGGTCACTGCTAGAAAATACCTCATGATTTTGGCTCTCATAACATCTGTGATTCTCATGACACCCTTGGCAAGACTGCACATGAGAAAGATACAGTGATATGTGAAATCTCAGTGGTCTTAGCACCAACACCCTTTATCTTTTCAAATTGCAGTCCTCGGGATTGTCAAAGAGAAATATTTTGGTAGTAACAACAAATATCCTTAAATCCTGGTCTCTAGATCTCCCTCTCTGGTCCAAAGCAATCAGTCACCGCAGATGCCTCACACTTTGCTTGGGGAGCAGTTTATCAGGGGTAAAAGTGCAGGGGATGTGGGACACCAGTGACAGACTCAGGCGCATAAATATCAAGGGGATGGTTGCCCTGATCAAGGCATTCAACTCCCTGAACCATCTTTGGTCTGCAGGACCTCTTCAAGTGCTTATACACAATATCACAACCATGTGGTACATCAACATGTAAAGGGGAACTTGGTTGCACCCCCCATACAGAGTAGCCATGTTAGTTTGGGATATAGCTTCACAACGCAATCTCACTCTACAGGCATCCTGCATTCCTTCAGACAGAAGTGTGTGGCGGACAAGCTAAACAGGACCAGGAAAGACCATAGTGAATAGAAATTAAATCAGTGGGTCTTCCAAAATTTGATCTGTCAGTGGGGAGCTCCTCAAGTAGACCTTTTTGCCTCTTGTCTGCCAAGATTTTGTTTCAGAACTCAAAGCAAGAAGTCCTGGAAGACAGATCTCTTTTATTTTCCTTAGAGAGTAATGTTCTTGTATACTTTTGCACCCTTTCCACTAATATCCAGCGAACTTCTCAAGATTCAAAAGGAATCCCCCAAGATCTTTATGGTGACTCCCTTCTGGTCCAAGCAACCATGGCTCTCCATTCTTTTGTAAATGGCCAGGAACATTTGCAAGCTTCCTCACAGACTGGATCTACTTACCCAAGAAATGGATGTTTGATGCATCCTAACATCAATCAACTTCATTTAACTGCCTGGATGATAGGGTTTACTGAGGACATGCAGTAGGCACTTGCAGGAGGCAAGAAATCCTGCTACTGGAAAATCGTACATTAGCAAATGGAAAGGGTTTTTTAATTGGTGTCAGCAACACAACCAGTCCTATTTAGGGTTATTTGTTCTCTGATTTTTCAATATTTGTGTGAGTCACTGTCCTTTGACCTTTCTTATTCCTCTGTCAAGGTTCATTTATCAACCATTTCAGCATGTCTGCCCACAGAGGCTCCTCTTTCAGTGCAGTCTCAAGTAAAAATATTTTTGAAAGGTGTTTTGCATAAGAAGCCTCGAAGAAAACTGGTGACCCCTCTTTGGAATCGTAATTTTGTGTTAGAGGTTAACACCTGCTCCATTTGAACCAGATAACTGGCTAATTTGAGATTCTTAAGAAAACAGGTTTACTGATTGCTGTGACTTTTGCAAGAAGGGTATCTGAGTTGCAAGTTCTTATGGTGATTCAATCCTATCTCATTGTCCACAGGGACAGGGTTTCTTTGTGAAGTAATCCTTCTTTAATGCCTAAAGTGGTATCCAAGTTTACTTTAAGCCAAACTGTCCATCTCTTTCCTGAACCTAAAAATGAGGGAGAAAGGATACGCCATACCTTCAATGTTCACAGACAACTCTGGCACTATATTGACAGAAATAAATCTTTCACATATTGGATCAGTTGTTCATTTTTGTGAAGGTAAGAAGAAAAGACAACCTATTTAAAAACAGGCTATTTCCACCTGGTTGTCTAAGACTGTTTCCTTTTACTATACTCACATTAGCTAAAGTATTCCAGGCAGGATCGAGACCCACTCTACCAGGGCAGTCACTTTTTGGAAAGGATTGGATTCTAGAAGTATTCTAGAAGCTGCTACTTGGTCCTTGGTGCAAACCTTTACAGAGCACTATATGATTCCTTGTCTAGTAAACAGATTAGGCTTTGCTAGGGTAATTCAACAGGGACTCCTGAAATCTTTTCCTTCCAACTTCCAAATGTAGTAAGCTAGGGTAGTCTACCCATTTAGCTAAGGTTACTGTAGCAGTGATTAATATGATAAACATAGAACAGTTGTGTAAGTAAGCTTACCTTAACAGTAGACATTAGAATGATCACTGCTGCAATAGCCGCTCCCTCACTCCATCCCCCTTGTTTTTTTTTGTGTGATTTTTATGCCAGGGTTTGAACATTTTTTGTTGTTTCTAGTTTTGTACTTTCAGGGATTTGCTTTGCTCTCTCTGTTGGCAGAAAAGCTCTGAAGGACTTCATGCCAAAACTTGTTTTTTAGTCAGTGCAGCTCAAGCTGCCTGACAGTTTGGGTGTTTGGAAGGTGTTCTGAAGCTTTAGAAGCTGACCGACTGTTATATCTTTGGCAAGATATAACCCATGTAACCAAGTCTACAGTAGTGCTCATTCGAACATCCACTATTATAGTAAGTTTACTTACACAGGTGTATTTTAGTAATGCCACGGTGGTGCAGTGGTAGCGTTGTTGCCTCACAGCAAAAAGCTCTCCTGTTCGATTCTTGGCTTGGGTTGGGAGTGCCTTCTGTGTGGAGTCTGTATGTCCTCCCCGCGGTGGAGTGGGCGTTCGAAAGACATGTGTTGAATGGGCATGCCTTAGTTGAAGGTTGGGCGTCGGGCTGGCAACTCGACACCATAAAAAAAACAACTGCCAATCATTAGCGGACTGGAGTTCCGCTGTGGTGACCCCTAATCGGGAAAAGCCAAAAGACAAACAACAACTTACACAGGTGTATTTTCCTCCTTCACAGTTGGGAAGAGATTTTTATTCTAGAATGTTTCCATTGACAAAGAAAGAAAATACCTGGAGACCAGTTCTGAACCTTTCTTCCCTAAACCAGTTCATGATAGTGCCTAAGTTCAAAATGTTTTCATTTCACAACTTGTTACCCCATCTTTCTCAGTTGAGTTTTTTGATAACCTTAGATTTAAAGATGCTTATCATCACATTCTTATAAATCCAGACTTCAGAGGACTCTTAAGGTTGTGTGTGTTTGGATCACATTATCAGTTCTCTGCCTTACCCTTTTGGCTAGCCACTGCACCAAGAGTGTTCACAAAGTGTCTAGCTTCATGTATAGCTGATTGCAGGCCACGGGGCATCCATGTTTCCATATTTAGACAGATTGCTTGTTTTTGCAGAGTCTTTTTTCAAAGTGTCAGGAATCTCTCATTTGGGTGAGAGATCAGCTACACAGGCTGGGATTCCAAGAGAACACTCAAAAGTCTTTTTTGACAGTATATTTCTAGGATGTCTGTGAGACACAGCAGTATGAAGAGCCTTTCGCCCATATAAAAACATAAATTTATATTTAGAGCTATTCCAGTGGTTTTCCACTCAAGACTTTGGTCACTGCAAGAGAATACTGAGGACTCTGGGTCTCATGACATATAAAATTATAATACCTCTGGCAAGACTGCACATGAGAAATATGCAGTGGTATCTAAAATCTCTTTGGGCCCAGCACCAACACCCGTTGTTCTGAGATTTGTGAGAAGAGAAATCACTTGGTGGTGACATAAAATATCCCAGAATCCAGGTCTCCCTTTCTCCCCCCCCAGCTCCAAACTAGTCAGCCAACACTGATGCCTTTGACTTAGCTTGGGGAGCTGTGTTAAGGGGGATAGAAGTGCAAGATATCTGTGACATCAAAGACATATACAAGCACATAAATATAAATAGATGCTTGCCCTTTTCAAAGTACTCAACTCTTTGAATCACCTTTGGTCCCCAGCACCACTTCAAATTGTTACAGACAATAGCACAGTGATGTGGTACATAAAAAGCAATGGGGAGATAGGTCTTACCCCTGTGCAGGCTAGCCATGTTAGCATGGGATGTATCTTTGTAGAACAATCTCACTCTTCAGGCTTCTTATATTTCATCTGATTAAAATTCTGTGGCAGACAAGCTGAGTTGGATTAAGGCAGACCCTCAAGAATGTCAATTAGATCAGGGGGGCTTCTAGGATTTGTTCCCTCTGGGAGTTCCTCAACTAAACCTTTTTTCTTCCTCTCTGAAAAATCAGTTATCAACCTTCTGCTCTAGGACTCCATGCAAGAAGGCTTGGAAGACATGTGCCCTTTCTTTTCCTTGGACAGTAATGTTTGTGTATGCTTTTCTACTTTTTTCACTGATATCTAGGGTACTTCTGAAGATTCAGAAGGAATCCCACAAGATCATTGTGGTGACTCCATTCTGCCCCAGGTAACAGTGGTTCTCCCTTCTTTTGGATTTGGCCAGGGGCAATTACCACAAACATCATCACAGACTGGATCTACTCGCACATGAGCAGGGATGTTAGATACATCCCAGCCACAAGCAACTTCATCTGACTGCCTGGATGATAGTGTCTTAATACCTTTTAGGCACCAGTTTACTGAAGACATGCAGCAGGTACTAATGAAGGCAAGAAAGACTGCTAGTACAAAATCATATGTTAGCAAATGGAAAAGGTTTTCTAATTGGTGCCATCAACATAACCAGCACCAATTCAGTGCTATTTTATCTCTAGTTTTGCAGTATTTTTGTGAGTTAATTTCTTGTGGCCTATCTTACTTCTTTATCAAGATTCATTTGTTGGCCACTTCAGCATGTCTGCCCATGGATTACTCGCTTTCAAGGCATTTCCATGTTAAAATATTTTTGAAAGGGCTATTGCATAACAGACCTCCATGAAAACTGGTAGCTCCTGTTTGGGATCTTAATTTTGTGTTAGAGAAGTATACATTTGTTCCGTTTGAATCACCTTATCTGGTTGGCTTGAGGTTAACATGGAAAACAGTTTTACTGATTGCTCTGACCTCTCCAAGAAGAATATCTGAGTTTCAAGCTCTTATGGTGAGTCAACCCTATCTCGCTTTCCAGTTGATCAGTTGTTCTTTTCTTATGAAGGCAAAAAGAGGATAAAGCCTGTGTCAAAGCAGACCATTTCCAAATGATTGTCTAGGGCTATTACCTTTTGTTAATAGTTACCACAACAAAACCATTCTAGGCAGGGTCAAGGCCCACTCTACCAGGACCTTGTTTTTATCTATAGCTTTTTGGAAAGGGTTTAATTCTAGAAGCAGTAGCTTGGCCCTCTGCACATACTTTTTACAAAGCACTCCAAGTTATATTCCTTCTCCAGGTCTAGATCAGGCTTTGCTAGGATAATTCTCCAGGAGTTCCTGGATCCTTCTTTCACCTCCCAGTTTTCTAAGCTATGGTAATGTATGCAAATAACTTAGGCTTCTGCAGCAGTGATCAATATGAAGAACATCGTTCAGTTGTGTAAGTAATCTTACCATAACAGTTGATGTTCGATCACTGCTGCAGTAGCCACTCCCTCTATATGTACCCCTTTTTTTTGGTGTGTTTTTTTATGTCAGGTGCGGACTTTTATTTTTATTTTTATTTTTAATTTTTGTTCCTAGCAATGTTGTGTCAGGGCTCAACCTGTCTCTGTCAGTTGGCATGAAAGCTCTGATGGGCTTAGTATCCAGATTTGTCTTTTTAGTTTGATCAGTTTGAGCTGCCTAATAATTTGGTCAACTGGAAGGTTCCCTGAAGCTTTTGAAACTGGCTGGCTGTTATATTCTGTGCAGGATATAACTCATATAACTTAGGCTACTGCAGCAGTGATCATTCAGACATTTAGTGTTCTGGTAAGTTTACTTGCACAACTATACTTTCTGCTACATGCAGAAAATTTTGAGCTTGTCTCCACCATGATCCATTGTAGACCACTTTAAGTAAAACTAAGCTAGCTGTTATTGTTTGCATCTGTTTTCCACCAGGAAAAGGTTAATCTGTAGTGAAAGAAGCCTCACATTGCCTTAGACCTAAGTTATAGGATCATAGGAAGTTACTAGGCTAATGGCCCAAGGGCCCTTAAAGCCTACCAAAATGTTACCATTGATACCATGATCAGCACCTATTGTCCTTGTCCAAGAGGGACACAGATGAAACATCCGGGGTGAATTTACGGTTACCCATCGAGTCATCCAGATTGTGTTTGAAGAGGCCAATGAGGTGCTCTGTTTGATGTGAAGTGGGAGTCTATTCCAAAGTTTTGGTGACCTCTGGGAGACAAATCTGCCCCTCCAGCAGGTTCTGTTGATGTCACATACTAGATGTAGGTCTTTAGAGCGAGTAACCCGTATGCCATTTGACTGGAGGATGTGCAGCAATTCCAATAAAGCGGGGTCAGAGATTGCCTTATATGCAAGGCAGAGATTGCCTCTGGGTAGTCTGTATGAAACAGAATAAAGTGACAGTGATTTCAGCTGATCTACATAGCTGCTGAAGACCTTGAATTTTCTTTGTGAGGAACCTTTGTGGTCTCTCCAGTTGCTGCAGGTGCTCTGAAAGATACATGCCAAAAGAGGTGTTCTACTCAATTATTGGCCTAATGAGTGAGGAGTAAAGGGAGGTGATAACTTCACTTTTTCTCGAGGGAGTGCCCTTACTTATGAGGTGAGCCACATAGAATGCCCTTCTTACCACTCTGGAGACATGGTGATCAAAGGCAAGGTTGCTGTCAACCTGAGTGCCCAGATCTCTCACCAGTGAATGCATACTTAGGGTATTGCCGTTGATGTGGTAATTTTCAGGAACATTGTTGTTGCATAAAGGGATGATAATACATTTTTTGCATTGAGTTTGAGCCCATGATTTTGGCACCAATCATTTGTTTGCATTAGACCTTCTTGAAGGATATTGACATCATTGGGAGATTCTATGACTGCACCCAGTTTGCAGTCATCAGCAAACTTTGTCAGCCACAGTCCCTTGGTTTTAGATTGCACTTCGGAAAAATAGATTCCAAATAGACCATAATCCACTGTTATGTTAACATAGACTGGTTACTTGACAGTGGAACCTCTACATATCCTCATTACAGCTCTCTGGTTTCTAACAAATCATGTGAAAACAAGCTAGAGCAAATATAGCACATAAAGGCATCATATCTAACTATATTAGTCATTATCTTCTTACTCTGCAATTTGAAGCCCCACAAAGTTAAAAAAAAATTCAGAAGTTAATGGTGTCACACAACATCAAAAAATGCAACATTACTATCCTCAGTCATGCACTTAAAATGAGGTCTTCTCTCCATGCTGTCCTATTAGATGAAGACTTCAGCCCAGCCTACTTTTTATCCTTATTAAATTTGCATCTATTTGAAAAAAAAGCATATTCATATAGTATTTATGTCCTGGATAACCTTAAATAAATAAATAAATAAGTCATGGCCAGTAAAGGCAATCTTGGGATTCGTACTACAAATCCTAACATTCACGTGATCTTATTACATTTCGTAGAGATAGAAATAATGCAAAACAAATGACATACTACCTAGTATTTAGTTAAGCCAACAACAAAGACAGCGTGTATAATCCCCCAGACTTCTAGCACTTGTGTGTTTGTTACAGTCTGGGGCTTAAACCTCACCCCCCCATTGTACTGCAATTTCTAACAAAAAAAAAAAAGCTATCCACATATCTATGTCTTCACACAAAATGTAATGTATACCTTACAGTTACCCCCTTTTTCTGTTACACTGAATCTTCACAGTCTGCAGATGTGTTGTGAAAATCAAACCAGTGTCCTTCCATTGACAGCCTCCTACAGAATTGACTTTTAATTCCTCCATTGCATAAACATTCACAGTACCCGTAAACCAATCCATCTTGGAAGGTGGTCTGCTACTTTGCTGGGAGCAGTTTTTTATGTCTTCACTTTGTAAAATTCTCTCTTAACCTCCGTGAATAACTGCTGCCTCATTGCATTACTCCTTTTGCCTTCAAAAATTATGGGAAAATGTGTCCACAGATAACTTACTGACTACCTCCAAAATAGTCTGCTGTCATGCACCCAGTATGGCTTTAGGCACAGTTACAGAACCAATACACCACCACCCCCATATATACATGGTGAACTTTATACCAGCAAATTCTTTGGACGAATGTTCCTAGACTTACTGAATACTTTGATATTGTCTCACACAACAAACTTCTTTCAACATTTGAGGACACAGGCTTCTCTAGATGCACCGTAAAATGATTTACCGATTGTCTGCATAGTAGATCACATGCTCTTAAATGGAACTTCACATAAGGACAGCAAATATTTGCCATTGCTGCTTATCAGGGTTTTGTGCTTCATTCACTTCTCTTTACCATCTTTGTGAACAATATATGGTTGAAAACAGAGGATGACAAAGTCATTGATTGTGCAGACGAGTCCACCATTGCCAGATCTAGTGTTTCTCCAACTCCAAGTATCCTTTGTCTTGTTTTATAATGCCCTTTGCTCAAAGATAAGATTTTGGCAAAAAGCATGTCTTCTTGGAGAAGCTGACACATGCTGTTTAACTAATTGTACCCTTGCTCTGAAAGTTAACCCAGTTAAGTTAGGTAGGGTTACCCCTGGCACCCACCTTAAATTCAGTTCACACAGTCAGATAGTATTGTGTATCTTTCATCTCTTTATTATTCTTGTCTATCCACTTTAGGCTGTATAGGATCATATGCTTTGCCTCTGGGATTAACATGAATCAACCACTGTCTCTCACTGCATGATCTTGGTTTGCTTGAATACAGCCATTATCTCATTTCCCCACAGCTATGCTTAGCTCACAAACTTTTTTTCTTAACCTTCCTCATTGTTCTTTATTATCTCAGACCATTATTTAGAGGACTCTCCATGAAGCCTGAAGCAATCAACAAATCTACTTACTCGCTCGTCCATATTCCTAAGACACTGAATAAATATGATGACTCTAGTATTACCACCTATGTTGGTAACATTTGAAACACGCTGTCTTTTGTGATAAGAACTACCAAAGGTAGGCAAAGGCAAAAATAGGTAATTTAAAAACATCCACGCTTCCCGTCTCCGCAACAGCTGGGAGTCTGCTGTGGTATAAGCTAAGCACTCCTTATGCTACTAGCCACTACAGCATAACCCTTGTTGAGCATTCCTTGGTCTGTACCATCGGTGGCAACATGCATGTAACTGAAAGCATGTTAATATTATAAGCATGTATTTCATTTATAGGTTCATAGGTAGGTACTAGGCTATCTGCCCTAGGGCATTTATAAGCCTAGCCAGAATGTGTTGGCTTTCACCTCCCTTTTAGACTAGATTCCTGAGCCTCTGTCCAGCAGGGCCATCGAAGTGATCCCGGGAGTAAATTTACGATTTCCCATCCACTCATCAAGATTTCTCTTGAAGAGGGTTAGCGAGGGGCTCTGCCTAACAATGACTGGGATTTTATTCCAGAGCGAGGGAAGACTTTGGGATATGACTCTATCCCTCCAGCATGTCCTATTTATTGTTGTGCTAAGGTTTAAATCCATGGAGCATGTAGCTCTAATGGATTTGGTTTTCTTGAGGTGGAGCATGTCCAACAATTCCGGGTTAGACACGGCCTTGTATGTCAGGCAGAGTTCGCAACTGAGTAGAGCTGGAGTTTCTTTAGTCGAGCTGCATAGGGCATCTGTTTGAGGCCCATGATCCTCTTGGTGAGGTATTTTTGAGGTCTCCAACTGTTGCAGGTGTCGGGTAAGGTACATCCCAAATGGGGCATTGTACTCAATTATGGGCCCGATGAGCGATGAGTAGAGGGGTACAGTGACCTCTCTTGAACTAGATGTGATCCCTTTTGTGATTAGGTGAGCTATATAGAAGGTTTTTCTAACCACTTTGGCAATGTGATTGTCAAAGGAGAGGTTACTATCGACTTGGGTCCCCAGATCGCTAATTATTTCTTCAGTACTTAGTGGATTACCTCCTATGTGGTAGTTTGTGGGCACTTTGTTTTTCCCAAATGGGATGACTGTGCACTTTTTGGCATTTAGCTTGAGGCCATGGTTCTGACACCAGGTATCCATCTCTCTATGATCCTTGTTGTTGCTATATATAGATATATATATATATATATATATATATATATATATATATGATTTCTGTATTTTCACATTTAAATGTCACTTACACACACACACACACACACACACACACACACACACACACATATATATATATATATATATATGTGTATGTGCATGTGTGTATATATTCATTTGTATATATGTGTGTGTGTGTGTGTGTGTGTATACATATATCTATCTATATACATTTATATATATATATATATATATATATATATATATATATATATATATATATATATATATATATATATATATATATATATACACACATATGATCCAGGAAACACTAACCTGTCCATGGAAGATTAGTGTTAGCTGCAGAAATGTACTCCATTGGTAACGGAGTACATTTCTACAAATAGCTAAATGGAGCTATGACGGCTCCAAATAAAGGATGCATACAGTTGAGGAAGCATGCCAATGGCCAAATATAAGGCCATTGGCATTTTAAAATGTTTAAAAATATAACAATTTAACTTTTTTTTTTCCCCGTTCTCTGATGTTGAAGCATAGCGCAGCACCGCACAAACGTGAGGCACTTATAAAAACAAGAAAATAATTTAAAAAAAGCCAAAAATAGGCATTTTCACTAAAAAGCTTATTCTGCCATGCAGATGAATGGCAGGCTGAAGACAACATGGCCACTGACTAGTGGTTGCTAAGGGGGAAAGCTCAGTGTGAGAGATGTAACCATGTATTACTAGGCAATCCTATGCAAATGAGGATAAGGATAGTGAATTCCAATTTTCCCCAGCATGTGAGGCATGTCCCAAGAGTGTAAGAGTAGGAGTAGGTGAATAGAAGAGTAGAATATAGGTGACATCATGAGGGGGTGTGTCAGACAGGCTGTAAGCTAATTGGAGCACAGTGGCTTGTGTTTGCCCTGAGTTGCTCAGGATTGCAAGAGGCATGCCTACAGTTGTCCTATTTGAAAACCTCAAACCCAAGGTGCACACTGTTAAAAGATAGGAAACTCCTTGCAAACATGCACACAGCGTGTGCGCTCGTGTGCACGCATGTGCGCGCGTTTGCACTTGTTTGCGCGGCGCTGCCCCAGGCGGAAACAGAAAGGCAAAAGGAAGGAAAAGAAGTAGTAGGAAGTTAATCAAGGAGAACTATCAGAGCTGCCAGATGAAATATATCAGAATCAGCCAATTACACAGGCAGCAGACTAGCCTAGCCCAGCCCAGCACTTTAAACTCTGCAAAGTCTCAATCTCAAGATGCAGCCCTTTCGAGGCCTTCTCAGTATATGTGTGCGATGTCTGTGCTGCTGTTCAAAAAACCTGGTTCAAGGCTCCAGAGCACCCCAGCCAGGAGGTTTCACCTCATATCATATGCACCCGGCCGCATGGACAACACCACACCAAAAAAGGAGGGGTGTCCATATTCAGACATACACCACCTCAAGTTGTTGGTTGGCAACGCGCCGATGCATCGAGACCATCCAGGTGCAATTATTAACCCATAGGCAAGACTGCTCTGCAATTGTAGCATGTTACAGGCCACCCTCTCAAAACTCAGGAACTCACATGGCCCTCCTGAAAAACATTGAGGGATAAATGTATCTCCAAACACCATCATACTAGGTGACTTGATCTCATCATCACGAGGATCACAATGTTCAACACTGGAGAAAATACCCCCTCACTGGTGAGATTAGATCATAAACTAATCTGGACTGCATGGATCAGGCAATCCCAAACAAAACTAAGACTCTGAAAGGTAAGACACCTTTGGTCATTATAAGTAAAAACTAAGATCTGCAAAGCCATGAGGAGGATCATAATGGGGAACTCAAATAAAAGACATAGGAACTTGCAGACTTTGGAGGCCATTGATGAGGAAAAGGCAGTCATACAGCTACCTTGACCTGGCAAAGGCCTTCGACACAATACCCGTTTGCAGATGACTCAAACTGGGTGCCATGCCAAGAAAAAAACAACACACAGATATCCTTCAGAAGGGCCTCACAGGAAAAACGGATACTGGTGCAGAGCCATGGCCTAAAAGTTAAGTTGCTAAATAGTTAGGAAAAACCTTCTACATGCTCCACCTGATCATGAAGGGATTCACTACAGTGCCCCATTCGAATGTATCTGACCCATGTCAAACCCTGATTTGATGAATATGCTTCACCTCAAAAATCTAGATCCCTCAGAACCACAGAACCTATAAACACCATTCCTCCCTGTTTTTTCTCAAGAACTCAGCAACACTGCAGTATACAAAGAGGGAAAGCTTAAAAAGCTTAAGTCAGACAAAATGTTAGGGGCTGCTCTTGCTATCATAAACCAACATGTGCAAGGTGCTGAGGGTGGTGATGTTGTGAATGCTGCTGAGCAACCCAGAGTGAGGAGATGGAGAAGAGTGTACAAACCCAGGGTAACCTACCAGGGGCTATATGAGCTAGAGATAGTGGAGCTCTATAGGTTGGACAGAGACCTCCTACAGCAAATTGTTGAGCTGTGCCAGCCACGCCTCACACACAGAACCAACAGAGGGGAACCCATCCCAGTGGATAACAAGGTATGTGCTGGCCTAAGAATACTAGCTACAGGTACCTTCCAAAGACCAACTGGTGATATGATGGGGATTTTACAGGCATCAGCATCCAGGGTACTCCACCAGTTCCTGGATGCCATGTCAGTACATGTTGGTGACAATGTATATTTCCCCAATTCCCGTGAGGCATTGGCCAGCAATATGCATCTTTTCCACCAATTAGCAGAATACCCTGTGGTGGTGGGTGCAATAGACTGCACGCACATATGCATCAAAGCACCACCCGGTGAGCGGGGTAGGGTCTACATCAACCGCAAAGGCTTCCCCTCCATCAACTGCCAGGTCGTGTGCGATGCCCAGGGCATAATAATGAACGTGTGTGCTGGCTGCCTGGAAGCTATCACGATTCGCACATCTGGCATCTGACGTAGCTGTACCAGAGATTTGCCAATGGGGGCATCCCTGATGGTCACCTAGTGGGGGATGCTGGATACACACTGGAGCCATGGCTGATGACACCCATCAGAAATGCACACACACACCTGAACAAGAACTCCATAATGAGGCACACGCACAAACAAGAAACATAATTGAGCGTGTGTTTGGGATGCTCAAGTCACAGTTCCGGTGCCTGGACACATCTGGTGGAGCCTTGCAGTACTCACCAACTACATGTACCCAAATTGTTATGGTATGTGCCATGCTACACAATATGATCCTGCGGAAACAGCTGCAGCAGGAACAGCATGGGGCAGGGCCAAAGAGGCCCCCACCATTGCCAAGGCCTGCACAGGCACAGCGTGACTCAGAGGAGGAACAACCTGAGTCTGCCCCAGTAGGCAGAAGGAGGTGTGCCCAGTATACCCTGGCCTTGGCAAAGAGACAACACATAGCACATACATTGACTCAGTAGGAACCCTGGAAATGACACCTCTCTCTGACTCGTACATACAGTAAAAGGGATGCCTAACCTGATGCTACCTGTTTTCAAATATGTATAGAGAGTGTACTATGTGCATCCGACATAGGCAGCCCTGCAGCACCACCTGAGGCATGAGTGCCCTATTTTAAGCAATATAAAGCACTGCTAAGCACATTTTACCAGTATTGAGCATATTTAAATACAATTGCGCGTAGCTGTGCACCGTGCTAACCAGCGCAACATTGGGCAAAGACAAGCAAAGTCGAACAAAGTCGGGTAAACACTCTCACACCTGCTTTACTGTTCCTTAACCAGTCAGGTCTGCCCAGCAGGAAAATAAAAAGCAGTGACAGGGCTCGGACTCAGGATACTGTGCACTATAGTCATAGTACTGAACCACTAAGCCAATACAGCATTTCACTGGCACAGACACAACTTAAGTCACTCACACATACCAGTTGGGGGGGAGGGGGGGTCACATACCTAACAGTCACAGCCAGCAGGACAATTGTAGACAAACGCAAACACAAACAAATGCTGTATCATGCCCTCTGAAGAGGCATGTGGGTAACCTCTCCCCAGGCCTATTCAGACAGAGAGCAGGCCAGGCAGTGTGATGTGGGTTGGGTAGGCTATGAAGTCACAAACTAATCTGCGTGTAATAGGTGTGGTGGGCCTCCCCCCCACCCCTTTCAGACAGAGAGTCACACAGGGCAGTGGATGTGGGTTGGTAGGGTGGAAGTCGTAAAAACCAAAATAGGTATATAAAATTAGGTTCATAGGTTCATGCATTCATTGCTAACTTGCCCTTGCAAGCCATTTTAGCCTAGGCAAAATCCCTTGTGAGACTCAAACCCTGCAATTGGAATCTAAGGTCTGTAGTACAGTGGTATGCCTCAAGCCAGTACGATAGGCAACAGTACAGACTAAAATGGAGTACCTGACATAGCAGTGCAGGCCTAGCAAATGTGTATAAGTGTCAGGTGTACCCCTCATCCTATGTACACCCACAGTAACAATCAGCTGTGCCCGCCGAGTAAAAATGTACAAATAATACTGGCTCAAAGACAGAACCCACAGAGTGAGAGTTGCTGGAGCCATGTCAGACTCGAAACCGGTCACAAGTGGCGTCCCACGGGGTTCTGTCCTGGGACCACTCTTGTTCGGTATTTACTTTTCTGAGGTACAGGCAAACGTGGGAGGACTATGGCTCACCAAGTTCGCAGACGACTGCAAACTGGGCACCATAATCAACTCTCCAGCTGACACAAACATCCTTCAAAAAGGTCTCACAGAGACAGATAACTGGTGCCAGCACCATGGTTTAAAGCTAAATGCCAAAAAATGTATAGTCATACCCTTTGGCAAAAACAATGTGCCCACAAATTACCACATAGGCGGAAACCCATTAAATACAGAGAAAGTTATTAGGGACCTGGGGACCCAAGTTGATAGCAATCTCTCCTTTGAAAACCACATTGCCAAAGTGGTTAGAAAGACCTTATACATAGCCCACCTCATCACGAAGGGTTTCACATCTAGATCAAGAGAGGTAATCGTGCCCCTTTATTCATCCCTCATCAGGCCCATCATAGAATACAATGCCCTTTGGGATGTACCTTACCCGACACCTGCAGCAATTAGAAAGACCCCAAAAGTATCTCACCAAGAGGATCAAGGGTCTCAAACAGATGCCATGCTGCTCGGTTAAAAAAACTCCAGCTCTACTCAGTTGCATACCGCCTACTTCGAGGCGATCTATGCCTGACATACAAAGCTATGTCAAATCCAGAATTAGTGGACATGCTCCACCTCAGTAAATCTAAATCCCTTAGAGCCACACGCTCGAGGGACTTGAACCTCAGCACAGAAATAAATAGAACTTGCTGGAGGACAGGTTCATAACCCAGAGGCTCCCTTCGCTCTGGAATAGAATTCCAGTTCATGTGAGGCAGAGCACCTCACTGAATCTCTTCAAGAAGAATCTCGACAAGTGGATGGGGGATCGTAGGTTTGTCCCAGGGATTACTCCCGTGTCACTATTAGACAGAGGCACAGTAAACTAAACCTTAAAAAGGGCACAGTATACTCAAATCAAGGGGTGGCGTAAGCCATACAGAATCGGGCTAGGCTTATAATTGCCCCAGGGCAGATAGCCTAGTATGAACCTATGAACCTATAATAGCTGTCCCCCCTGTATGTAGAAATGTTGATAAGTCTATGCAAATTGACTCATGGAAGCCCTGCAGGCACAGCGTGCTTCCTGTCGATGTACAACACAAAGGTGAGCCCTGAAGTAAAAATCAACTTGATTTTTCGCACACATATAGTATATGCTCACACACTTGAACAAATTTAGCAAATTTCAGTCAGCAATATACTGAAAGGTCATACTGGGCATGCTCACACACTTAGGCCATGTCTGAGTACAGCAGTGGGCCACACATATCTGGCAGTTGCAGTTCTTACTCCAGACACATGTCACTATTCCCCAATCCTGCCTTGCGCGCGCAGTGATATGAAAACATACCATATAATATATTGGACCCCTATCATAATCAAACTATGTAATACAAGTACTTAAGCTGTTCAAAGAAAGTTAAAATACAAAGAAGATCAATAAATCTCCGATCAGTATCATCAAGAAACAATGAGCACTCCTAACATTATCCAAGCCAAGCTCTGCCAAAAATATTGCCAAAGATTCCATAGAGAACCATGAAGGTTTCTTTAGCTATGTTATAAATATCAGTGTAAACTCCATATATGTTCTTAGTTAGTGCAAAGTGTAAGCGAATACATGTACATGACTGACATTGCCAACATCTTGTCAGACAGGTTAATACATATTTACACCCCTCTCACTGACAAAAGGGCCCATTACCATACCTGGAGATTGTAAAAACCCAGAAATCACATATACAATGTTTAAACAGCTCTATTCAAACCTAAAAACACAGCGTCTATGGGATGACTTGGTGTCCCTGGCTGTGTCATATCTGAACTCCAAAACAAACAGACCCTGCACCTGAACAGTCTATTGAGACTCACCCTCTGTACAGGATATGAAACTGTTGAATGGATTACAGCAACATTTGGCACACTCCACAAGTGTTGGTGCACAACAGACCATGGCAACTATTGTCTTATAAGCCTAATAAGCCTGATCTGCAAGGCCATGGAGTCCATCATTATGGAACTCATAAACAGAGCTATTGGAAGCCTACAAACACCCAACCCTACCCATTTTGGTTTGGTCATGGGCAGATCATGGTCCCTAAACCTGCTAGACAGTTTGCAAGGCAGTTACCCAGGACATACATCAATGAAATGAACTCCACACAGCCTACATAGACCTTGAAAAGCCCTTTTACAGCATCCCACACACATGTATCCACAAAATCAACAACCTGTGCATAAACATGTATGTCATCTGATGGATTGCCAACTGGAGCACAGATAGATCCCACAAGGTGAGAATTGTGGTCTCCCTGTTAGACTGTAAGCTGGTAACCACTACTGTCCCCAATGGCTCAGTCCTGGGACCCCTCCTGTCTGGTGTATACTATTCAGAAGTACAGTCAAACACACGAGGGCTACGGTTATCAAAGTTTGTCGATAACTGCAAAAAGGTTGTCATAATCGATGTTTGGACAACAGAGACATCCTTAAAAAGGGTCTAAGTCAGACAGATGTGGTGTCAAAATTATGGCCGCGAGCTACAGTCATACAAATACCACATAGGTGCCAACACCCTAAATATGGAGGTAATAATAAGGGATTGATGGACATGTGGATAGTCATCTCTACTTTCAGAAACACATTCACAAAGTGGTTAGAAAATCATGCTATGTGTTCCCACAAATTGCCAAGGTCTTTGCATGTAGGTCAAAGGAGGTTCCCTCTACTCATCAGTCATCAGACCCATCAGAGAGTACCACGACACACTTGTGATGAATCTGACAAGGCACCTTCAGCAGGCTGGAAAGACTACTGAAGTACCTCAACAAGAGGATTACTGGTCTCAAAAATTTGCCTCATGCAACAAGACTGAAGTAACTCAGTCTGTACTCTGTTGCGTACCGTCTACTCAGGCGATGTCTGCCCAACAGACAGGTCCATGTCCAATGCAGAACTGATGTACATGCTCTATCTCAAGTAAACCCAAGCTCACTGTGTCACATGCTGTAGGGATATAATCATCACAACAATAAATAGAACACGTTGGAGGGATACATTACTAACTCACAGACTTCCCTTGCTTTGGAACAGTCGCCCAACCTACATTAAGCTGAGTCCCTCACTGACACTCTTCCAGAGGAGCCTTGATGAGTGTATGTGAAACTGAACTATCACACCATGGATCAGTTCATCAGTTGTACTACATAGAGGCATAGGGAACTAACCCCAGGTGTGGTGATAGCTGCATACTCTAGCCATACTAATATATGTCTTCAGGCAGATAGCCTATTACATACATATGTACCTATATATGTAGGGGGGACACAGTATAATAAGCCAAAGATGGATGGGCAGAGATGTGTGTAAGAGGGTGACTATGACAGGGAGCCAAGCAGGAATGTCCCACCCAGCACACATCCCAATGGTACAAAAGACATGAGGTGCACATCTCACCCACTGTACATAATAGCCATCAGTATCTGTAAGCATTACAGTGTATGTGGTGCATGTGCCTGCTGTACAGCATGACTGTACAATGAAGTACACATCTACTATCTGTAGACATGTACCTGTCATATAGGTTCATAGGTATGTAGTAGACTATCTTCACAAAGGCATATATTAGCCTAGGCAAGTTGTGCAGCTTTCACCAGCCATCGGTTAGTCTCCTAAGCCCTAGTTCTAATAGTTAGTACCCTAATCCCCTTTCTAGTGGGGCTGCTGATATGATCCCTGGCATGAATTGTCTGTTTCCCATCCACTCATCAAGGTTCCTATTGAAGAGTGTCAGTGAGGGGTTCTGTCTAATGTACATTGGGACTCTGTTCCACAGTAAGGCAAGTCTCTGGGATGGTACTCTATCTCACCAGCATGTTGTATTCATTGTTGTGATAAGGTTCATATCCCTGGATTGTGTAGTGCGACTCAATTTTGTTTTCCTTAGATGGAGCATGTTCAGCAGTTATGTGTTGGACATGGCTCTGTATGTTAGGCAGAGTTTGCCTCTGAGTAGGCGGTACGCAACAGAGAACAGATTTAGTTTTCCCAGTTGTGTTGCATAACACAACTGTTTGAGGCCAGTAATCCTCTTGGTGAGGTACCTCTGTGGTCTCTCCAGCTGCTGGATATGCCTAGTCGAGTACATCCAAAATGGTGCATTGTAATCAATGATGGGTTTGATGACTTAAGAGTAGAGGGCCACCACTACCTCTTTTGATCCTGATGCAAACCCTTTGTTGATTAGGTGAGCCACATAGGATATCCTAATCACTTTGGCAACATGGTTGTCAAAGGAAAGATGACTATCTACTTGTGTCCCCAGATCCCTTATTACCTTGTCAGTTTTTAGGGGGTAACACCTATGTGGTAGTTTGTGGGTACTTTGTTTTCCCCAAAGGAGATTACTATGCATTCTTTCGCATTGAGCTTGAGGCCATGATTCTGACACCACACATCTGTCTCATAGAGTCCCTTCTGGAGAATAATTGTGTCATCCGGGGAATCTATTATGGCAAACACTTTACAGTTCCCAGCAAACTTAGTCAACCACAACCCTCCTGTGTTGGCATGTACTTCTGAGAAGTATATACCAAACAGGAGGGGCCCCAGGACTGAACCCTGGGGGACACCAGTTGTTACCGGTTTAGAGTCTGACATGTAGCCAGCAACTCTTAATTTGTATACTTAACACCAAAAGAGGCTGAAACCGGTCTGGATTATTGAATTGTTCGATATATATTAAAACACTTAAGTTTTACCTTTAGTGTTGCTGTAGTTTTGTTGCTGATATATACTGAGTTTTGTGCTGGCATTTTTTCAGCCACTTAAAGAAATCCCAATCCCTCTGAGCTACACGCTCTAGGGACCTAAACCTTGTCACCACAATAAACAGAACATGCCGGAGGGGTAGATTCCTGTCCCAGTGACTTCCCATACTCCGGAATAAACTACCTATATATATCAAACAAAGCTCCTCATTAGCATTCTTCAAGAAAACTCTTGATGATTGGATGGGAAATAGGAAATTCTCCCCGGGGATCACCTCTGTGGCTCTGCTCGACAGTAGTACAAGAAAATAATTTTCTTGGGTGGCAAAAGCCAGGGTACCTTTTTAGGCTGGGCTTGTATAGTTCCCAGGGCCGATAGCCTAGTACCTACCTATGAACCTTTGAGCCTTGCCTAAAAAAGGTAATATGGGGACAGCAAGAGCCTTGGCCAGTATTCAGAAGCATAGGAGTGACAGGTGCAAACCATGTCTAGCGAAGCAACGAGACATATCTGTCATGTCATCCCAGGCAGACAGAGACTGGATACTCTTTGAATGACACCAGAAGTTCAGCCAATTGTTGAAGTTTATCATCTTTCTGTTATATTGCAGTATCATGTAGGTGAAGGTAAGATGCTACTCAAGGTCAGGGTTATACCAGCCTGGGCTACATGATCATACAGCTACTATATATCTCTTGTCATGTTGTCCTGGGAGGTATGTCTCAGATCATTCACACTGACATGTACAAATATCGGGTCATATATGTACCTGTTCTAGAGTGATCTAAGTGCTTGTGTTATGTGGCGGATCATAGCACCTAACAGACAACTGACAGTAAACTTCCCCTTGTTCAGCCTAGTGAGTGGAACATCTGTGTGCCTGACTATGGAGTCACCTATTACTAGTGTTTTGGGTATGTTGTTTTGCCTTAGGTCCTGTCGTGAGGCACACTGCTTTGGTGTATTATCTGTTTTTTTTGGTGTGTGCTTGGAAGTGCATGTTGCTTGCTTGTCTGCTTAGGAGGACACTCTCTCTTTTTCAGATTAATATTTGTATTCTCCGAGTATGGTAATGTGTATTTATGTGTGTGTTTTGCTGGTGCTTATATTGTAGGTCTATGTGAGACTGTTGGTGTTGTGCTTGTATGACCCTACTCCTCTTGAGTGTATTGTCCAGTATTGTGTTGACAGAGCTTAGCCACCGGTTTGACCCTGTGTGTGCCAGCATGTGGTGCATCAACCCATATATGATATGGTCATGGCCTCTGCATACAATACACCCACAAAACACCTGGTATGATAAGCCTGCTGAGGTTAGCAAATGTGAAAAAAACTTTGGGCAAACTGTCAGCGAGTAATGTCTGTATTGCACCCTGTAACTCCATATTGCTTGCTGAAGTGTAAAGTAGTACTTAGTTTGGATTAAGAACCCTGCACTTGCCAACTATGTATGTGCGTGTCTGTCTCTCCCTGGGGAGAGAGCAACCTTTTTGGAGACTACTCACACCCCTTAAAAGTGATATACTCATCTTTGTCAAGTCTGATGATGTCACCATCCTACAAATACACCTGTAGGAAGGTGAAATCCCAGTAATGTGTATAGTGCGTTGTGTAAATGTGTACTGCTGTAGTATCATAATGTAGTTAGGTAGGGGTTTGAATCTTGCACTTGCCAACTGTGTGTGTGTGTGTGTGTGTGTGTGTGTGTGTGTGTGTGTGTGTGTGTGTGTGTGTGGAGTGTGTATGTGTGTGTGTCTCCCTGGGGAGGGAGCAACCTTTTTGGAGACTACTCACACCCCTTAAAAATGATATACTCATCTTTGTCAAGTCTGATAATGTCACCATCCTACAAATAAACCTATGGGAAGGTGTAATCCCAGTAATGTGTATAGCGTGTTGTGTAAATGCTTACTGCTGTAGTATCATAATGTAGTTAGGTAGGGGTTTGAATCCTGCACTTGCCAACTGTGTGTGTCTGTGTGTGTGTGTTCCAGGTGTGTGAGTGTGTGTGACACTGTTGGTCAATATGGAGTGGGTTTTGATTTTTCTAGTGTATGACATATCACAATGACAACTGTATGTGCATAACACATGTAAGATAGCTGTGGGGCAAAGGCATATACATATATGTGACCTCAATTATTTCATAGGTGGGTACTCTGCTTTCTCCATGAAAGCATCGGTTATCTTTGTCAGAGCATGCAGGCGCTTTCCAGACCTTTCATCACTTCTGTATGCTTGTGACATGCTTAGCCACTGCAGTGATCCCAGGGCTATGTCTTCTGTTTCACATCCACTCATCACGGTTTTTATTGAGGAGTGTGAGTGAGAGTTTAAGCTTGAGGTATATTTGAATCCTGTTCCAAAGCAAGCAAAATCTAGCAAAGATGACTAATCATTATAGGTGTGCAACGACCTCTGTGGATCTGCATGCAAACCCTTTATTGCTTATGTGCTCCACAGAGGGATTTCCAAAACCCTTTGGTAATGTGATTATCAAAGGAGAGATGACTAAACACATGGCTCTATGTATACATTAGTACCTGTTCCACATTTTAGGAGCCACTACCTATGTGGTACTCTGGGGATACTTTGTTTTCTAAAAGTGGATAACTATGCTTTCTTTGGCTTATAGCTTTACAGCATGATTTGACACCAGGTATCTGCCTCTATGATACCCTTTTGGAGGACGTGTGTGTCATCTGGAGAATAAAGTATAGCCCACAGTATACATTTTCATCAAACGTGGGCAGACATATCCCTACTGTGTTTGCTTGTACTTAAGAAAGCTATATGCCAAACAGGAGTGGTCCCAGGACGGAGTGCAGGTGAATACCACTTGTTACTGGCATAGAATTGTACATGGAGGCTGCAAATGTTACTGTGTGTCTTACATCTGTGCGTCAGTTGTCAATCCATCATCTAACAATCATTTATGGTCAGTCTGTTGAGGTTATGTATAATACCAGAATGTGGGATGGGTATGAATTGCTGGTGAGCTATAGCTTGGCTGTGTGGACCTCCCCTCCCTCACCTATAGCCTTGTTAACTGGCTTGAAGTCTACTAGTTGTAGGAGCCATAATCTGGCCTTTAAAGAACCTAAGTGGGTATGGTGCAGTGTTTGCAGGTTCATAATGGCTCTGTTAATGAGTTCCATAATGCTGTGCTCCATAGCCTTTCAGATAACATTTGTCTGGCTTATAGGGTGAGAGTTTCCAGGATCTGTTGTAGCTCTACCCTTAATCAGTTTATGTTAAAATTTGCACTGGGTGTGACGAGGGTGGACAGGATTAGGTATAAGTATATTAGAGGGTCAGCCCAGGTTTGAAGGTTAGTAGACCAAGCCAGATAGGCAGGATTACATTGGTTTGTACATGTGCTGAGGAGGGATGCAGAGTATATTGTGAAATAGATGGTAAGGATGAAGCCGCCAGGTAACAGGAAAAGAGGAATTCCTAAGATGAGGTTTATGGCTGTGGTGAAAGAGGACATGCAGGTGGATGGTGTGACATCGCAAGATGCAGAGGGCAGGAAGAAATGGAAACAGATGATCTACTGTGGCAACCCCTAATGGGAGCATCCGAAAGGAGAAGAAAAAGAAGACATTGTAGCTCAACCCTTGTGGACTGTGAACACCATTACCGTGCATCATTCCACAAGTATGTAACCTGTATAAAGGCTGCATCTGAACAGAGTGTTTAGGTGAGGGGTGACTGTCGGCTTGTGTATGACACAGACAGGGACACTGTCCGGTACCATTGCCACTGTGGTTTGGACTTTGGTAAAGATATGTTTTAACTAGAGTGTCTGTGAATCATCAGGTTTTACATTCTTCTGGTCTGGAAATGTGGCCCTTGTGTAACGACAGGGTGGTGAAATCCGCATTCAAACAGTCTGACAAGAAATTGGTAATGTCAGTCAGATAAGTGTACTTTGTGACCATTTACATTAACTGTGACCTGATCTGAGATTTCCCCTGTAGATTATAAACAACACTAAAGAAAGCTTTAGTGTTGTCTTTGGAATCCTTGCCAATTTGTATTTTGAAGCTTGCCTTGTATGTTTAATAAGGGCTTGTATTTTCCCAATGATACTGTCCAGAGAGGTTATCCCTTCTTGGTATGTAACTCTTTTTTGGTACAACTTCACACCTTCTATTATATATTTAGTTTATGGCAGGGGTCCATAAGACTAATGCACTTTTACTGTATAAGTGAGAATTTCTTGTGTTTGTGATAGCACAGTCCATGCAGCCCTGTAGGTGAACAGTGTGCATTACTAAAGGATTATGCAGCTGGGACAGTGTTAACCTTAGTAATGCAAACCAATGACAAATAGCAACAACAGCATCACCCACAGCACAGTGTCAACCCGTGTCATACACACACATGCATATTCAGGTTCCAAAATGTGTGTAGTACAATGCATACTGGCCACCAATAGAAACTATGGATTGTTAACACTGGCCAATACAGGGCATGTCACCCTGCCCATGTGTCCAATATGCATGTACATGCAGACAGTGCACCTCCACCATGTTCACAAATGGACACCTGCAAACTTGTGTTGCACACACCCCACACTTACTGTCCACTGTATAATGCATGCTGACACAACTACACACATCAGCCAAGTGGCACATGGGCAAACAAAACACAATTGGAATAAACACTGGTGAAAACAATACAACATTGCTAATTACAGCTTTAATGCATCATAACTGCTCAGGTACACCTTCAAGGATATCATTACACTTTACTGCTGACAACATGCTACACATCCAACCATTGCTATACTTTATTAAAGTCACCCTGTGCATCAGCACCATGTTAGCCTGTTCCTGCATCAATGTTACAGATGACAGGAGGTGGCACAGGTTTCATCATATGCACAGGGTTTGTTGTTGGTTTGCCAGAGGCCTACACTGAGCCATACAATCGACATGTGTGTGTGAGGGCCATGAGTACTGTTATGGGCCAATGTTGATGTCGTGTGCGGGTATGTGTTTGCCCTAGGTTTCTGGTTTATGTGTGTGTGTCTGCATGCACACAGTTCCACCATGTGGCTGCCATATAAGGGGATTTGTGAGACAGCTACAGACTGTTCCTGGCAGGCTTTACAGATCACCATCTCTGGCCACGGATACGGAACCTGTGCCTGGCAGGGGTGCTGCAGACAGTATCAGGTACTAATCCAGATTGGGTACTATCCGAAGAGGTTGACAAATGTCCACTGGATCCAGGTCCCTGCTGGGACTGGCCAGAGCCACATGCATGTGGTCTGCTAGGACAGTCTATGGACAGCCCCCCCGAACATTGCTGGGGCTGGTACTGGCACTACAGGAGCGGCTGTGACTTGCTGGACGTCCACGGTGACCTCCAGCTGGTGATGTTGCTGGCATACGTCAACGTCTCAACCGTCCCGCACTGTCCTGACACATGGACATGACATTGTGGAGGACATCCAGTGTCTCACCCCAACGTCTGTCAATGACCTCAGTGTAGTTACGTATGGCACCTGCTAGGTCACGGATACTGTCATTTACAGAGATGTAATGAGCCCTCTGTGCACTTAGCCCCTGTCTGGTGTACCGCTCCATTCGTGTCTGTGCCTCCATGACAGCCTGGAACATGCGTGTGGTAGAAAGAGGTGTGGCACATCTGCCAGGGGCATGATGACCAGCAGTGCTCTGACGAGAACCCCTGAGCATCTGCTTATGTGGTACCGTTCCAGACATCTGGCAATGGCCGCTGTGTCCTGATACATGTGCCATAGATACCACACTATCCTGGCCAGTGCCAACCGGACACTGTCCCTCAGCTAAGGGCAATGGTGATGATGGATGTACAGGCAGTATGACTGTGTGCATGGATGGGGTGGAGACTTGTGTACTGTCAATTGGTGGCCCAGCAACAGACCCTGACAAACCTGCCTGTGCCTCAACACACCTATCCTCATGATCACTGTCTGTCTCAGTGACATCAGGTTCCCTGCTGTACTGAACCAGCCCCACCTCACCACCTGTGAGAGGAAAACAGGAAACACTTTAAGTCCTGAACATAACTTCAGACCACATGCACACATACAAAACTACACTCCTCCCGAAAGCAGACACACACAACACCAGCAATCACAGAACATACACAATAGCAGGTGATGGTGGGGTACAGTATCATAAGGTGATTGTGGGGTATCACAAGCAAAACAGTCATATCACACATGTCAGCATGCAGGACATTTGTTGCTTAACAGCATGCAGTCCAAGTGTAGTCAGTCCTTGTTACTAACAGTATACATGGCTTTGATGCATGTTTTTATTAGGTGATGGCCCTCCCCACGGAACACAATGCATACGTGGACACAACATTGCTGTGCAGGTATTCATAACTCTGTGATCTACTGTGTACCATAACTCACAGGTGTACATACCATTGCTGGATGTGTATCTGTGTGTCAGATAGGTATCCAAGGCGGATTACAGCCTCTGTGTCTTTAGCAAATAATTGTGGACACATTTTTAGCACATGCATGACGAGTATTCACACAACATCATCAATGGTGCATGGATAATTGATGGAATACTATTCGGCCACATACCCAATGTATGGTACTTATGGTGAGTGTAGATCATATTGTGCACATGCCAGTCTCATCCATGACATGGCATGATAAAACACAACTGCATATTTAAACACTACACATACCCAATATATGTCATATGACCTAGCCACTCAATAGCATCACAAGACATATATGTCAGTTGTGCAAATGATGATTGGTATGCATACTGTTTAGAGGTGCATATGTGTGCACACACGCATCTTTATGGTGTGTAGCAATGACAGCTATGTGTAGTACTGTGGTACAATAACTGCATGGGGTATAGTACCATAGGCCATCATCATGAAGCATCAGGTGGTCACTCAGGGCTACAAATGTTTCACAAACCAGCACAAATCATGCTGTGCCGGAACTGTACTACCTTGGCTAAATTCACCATTTCACAACCAGTTGTTATGTGAGTTTGTAAGGAGGCCAATAAGGAGCATTCCCTGACATGAATGTGTAGTCTGTTACAGAGTGTTTAAATGCCCCAGGATTGGCCTCTACCCCTCTGGTATATTATGTGTAATGTGTGGATGACATTTTGGATACTGGAGTGTGTCTTTACAGAGGGTTTGGGAATCCTTTATGTGTAGCATGTTGAAATGCTCTGTGTATGACATAGATGCGTATGTTATGTGCATGTTGAATATCAACTGTGCCTATTCAATGGTCACTACAGTCTAGCCACATTTGTTTGAGATGGTCTGGGTATTGCATGTGTTTGAGGCAGCTAATCACATTAGTGAGATGTACGTGCACTTAACACCAAACATGCACAGCATGCATTATGGGTAGGTGTGTTACATGTGTACATGGCCTACACCTTAACTATGACATGCACTTTTTATTTACAATAATAAATGTAGAACACACTCACCAGCATCTGTCCGCTGCCTTGACGTCACTCCAGAGGTACCTACATAGAGATGAGACAGTTTGTCAGTGGCCACAACTGTGGCATTGCTACTGTGTGTTTGCAATCTTACAGTACAACAACAGTTTACATTCACAGGGCTACAGATTATGTTCCAAATGATCAGTATTGCACAACAACAGGCTCCACATCTTTGAACGACACACTCCACATCTCACATATGCATGATCTAACAATACAGATAACAGTAGTCTACAGATATGCCATGTTACCTGCATGCTCCATGTGTGCTTGCTGGGTGGCTCCAACCTCCATCATGATGTATGTCTGCTGCTGTTGTTGGGCAGGTGCCACCAGGCTCATGAGCAGCTCCTCCACTCTGGTGAGGGGGAGATGGATGTTAACACCACCCCCTGTTGCAAGTTGTTCTCTATGCACATCAGCGGCACACTGACAGACATGTCGGAGAAGATGACTGCAGTGGTGGCGTACCTGCTCATATGTGTGGTTATGCAGGCCTACCTCATTGACCCTGCGGACAAGATCTTGCCACATTGCAGTACGCTCTTGCTGGTCCTGGCTGGTTCGTGAAAACATTACACGGTAGTGCTGAATCATACTGCTAGTGATGATATCATCTTCAGCTCACTGTAGATCGAGTTCCTGTGGTGGGCCATGATCCCTGGAAGACATAAATACAAAAATATGTCTGAGCAAGTCATATGGCACATTTAATATTATACAGTACAGATATCACTGAACTGCCATATATAGCAACCTATAAGCTAACCGAGTGTGAAACACTGTAACTGCCACTTATTACTGCTCACCCCACAACTGCTTGAAAGTGCCTTGCTCACTCTCTATCCAGTGAACCATGTTCTGCACAGCAACAAAATAAAATCACTATACAAGAGTACCTGACACACTGTATGCAACACGATGCACCACCTAGCCACAGCAGATGTACATCAAGCTGATCTGTAAAGAAGTATATCATCCATCACAATCAGTGTAAGGTCCAGTAAATGTATTACTATTATGCCACACAACTTGTTAATGCCAAACCCGTGGCCAAAATATGTGCACAATTGGGAATATAGGTCACATACTGCTGTAGTACACTATGAATGTTGCTATATACGCAGTTATATGTATTACCACACATATGTCAAAGGACATGTTACAGACATACCCACACACACGTCAAGACATAATTACAGGACACAAAGGTATGATAACCCAGATAAGCTTTCAGTGTGTACTGTACAGTACTGTGTGTCAGTACTTACACAACCTTAATCTTGAGAAATGTAATCTGTGATGAATACAAGGACCACAGTAAACTGTGGATGCAAGCAATGTGGACATACACCATACTTTGCTGTACAGGACCAGAGCTTCAATTAGTACTACAGTACAGACAGGATTTGCATTCAACATCGGTACCAGTCAATAATCATAGATGTAGTGCTTTAGCCTCCAATGACACACCCTAGTTAAAACCAAGGGACCTAATCACACTGTATGCAATAGCACTTGTTCTGCCTAGCAACAGAATACACAGCTTTTGCTAGGATCAAAGCAAGGACCCATAATACCATAACATAAACAGTTTCCCACTAAGCTATCCCACAGATACATATCTTTGACATATTCACAAACATATTGACCATCACAGTCAGTCAACAATACAGAAAATCTATTGCAACAAGTAGATGTAGGTGTGTATGAGTATGTATAAAAAAAAATATATATATATATATATATATATATATATATATGTGTGTGTGTGTGTGTGTGTGTGTATATACATATACACTTATACACATCCATTTGTCTACATATATATATATATATATATATATATATATATATATATATATATATATATATATATATAGGCACATATACATTTCACCTTTCATAGTGAGAATATCAATTATACAAAGGATGTAAGGTGTACAGTAATGTAATAAAATCACACAGTCTTGGGATAAATGCATTGAAGGTTTCACAGCCCAGGTAGCTTTAGCAGGCCTTACTGGCTTCATCATTGCAAACTGAATGAACCACCCACAGTGTTTAACCACCACATGTCATATACCAGCACTGTATGCTGTCTTGTTTGTCACACACTAAAACCTACATACAAATATGAGCATACTAACCTTCACCAACATATATATCTTCCCCCCTTCGGAAACAGTTGCAATACGTCCCCTGCTCTATGCACATATACAGATGTGGATATATATGACACATATATATTTTTCTGTATGTGTGTGGCATACACACACATGGTCCACACTGTTTTAAGTCCCTGGACTTCACAGCTGAACTGTTGGGCCTTGCTGCAACACAAACAGGTGTCACATATGAACACAGACTAACATTGGGGCGGGTATATATGGCAACAGATGCTAGATAAGCATATCAGACTGCTACAGCAATTGCCAATACTAAGCTACACTTTATTATGACTATCGTGCATGTGTTGTTCTGTCACACCCATGTTTATATAATGTCAGCGCTAATCCCCCCAACAGCCATTGGCCACACTACTGTACAGAACACAGATAACATGGATCAAATCTTTGACATTTAATGCTGAGCTACACATTTCACAGGTATGTCCCACTGCCCACAGGTACACACAGTACTGTCCATAGCAGTAGTTAAGCAGAACATCTGTGCAGAAAGAAGTACTGCTGCCACTTATGAATGTTTCATATTATGTAGACTATTCTTCAATAACATTTACTACATGCTAGTAAATACATATGTGTCACATACCTTTCCTTTGTATAATTTGGTAATATTCCTTTTTCCTTTCTCTCTCTGTCTCTGTCAGTCTCTGCCATACAAAGCTAGTTATAGAGATGTATTCCTTTGGCACAAGAATTGTTTGTGAACTGCTGTACTGTGAATATTCATTTACTCAGTTCTAAATAGTTTGTGCTTTTTTAGTGTTGACATTAGCACGAGCTGCTGAGAAAAACTGGACACATTTCAGTACAGTGAGTATGCTTACCTACATCCTTGGTATACCCTGCATTACCTACATCCTTGGTATACCCTGCACACACACAGGTATATTCTACATGTGGGTAGGGTTGCAGAAGTACAGAGAGAGTAAGTAGTATTGTGTGGATTTTATCTTGCTGGACTTACAGGGTTTCTGTGTACATGTTAGTTTATTGAGGCATGTAGTCTGTCTGCATAACTCCCAACTGTGGACCTATCCACATGATAGCCAGAGAATAGCCTGTTATTTTTTGTCTGTGCGCCACACAGGTCTTTTCAGCATTAGAGCAATGGCATTCTTACAGTTGGTTGCTACCAGTACATGGCTACATTCATTTGTATTTCAATGTTTTATTCCTACATAAGGGTATGCTTCCAAAACTCCTTCCAAAGCTATTTGCACAATGTGTAACAGCAGAAAGGCTAATATGCCTTTGTGTTTCTGCCTCTGCCAGACCTCTCGACCAATCAGGTACATATTTGAACAGAATCAGGGAAAAGTCAAGAAAAACTCAAGGACAATCAGGGACACCTTTAAAATATTAGTGCCATTAAGTTGGAACATTGAGAGAATCAGAACATATGAATTAATACACATTTTCTGAAGTAAAAGAAGTGTCTAACTCTTAATTATTGTCATTATTCATTGTGTAATTCACCACCTTTCTGCCCAAAGTCAGTAGTTTTAGGATGGATTCAGAGAGACAGAGCTAAAATTTGGGTCAAAATCAGGGACGTCCCTGAAAATTTGGGACAATTGAGAGGTATGGCCTCTGCCCTAAACCAACATGTCAGTATTTGTCCTGCTGTGATACTGTGTGGGGTTGTAAAGTGATGGTGTAACATTATTTCCTGCTAGAATGGCTGCTTCTTTTATCACAGTCATGTAATGTAATCCCACAACAACTTTTGGTCAACATCCTCAGAACAAGTTGTGTGGTATGGTATTCCTAATTTTACTTTACATTCACTCATTCTGATGCATGCTATAATTATTTAAGCACCAACCTGATGTATACCTACCATGGCATAGTGGTACTTCATGTTGTGTAGTGTGTGCAAGGTCCGGGGTTCGAGACTTACAGAGGTGTTTTATTTTGTTCCTGAGCAGAACAAGGGCCCTCACATACAGAGTATCTAAGGCACTTTTAAGCAGTTGTAAGCGGGTTTGCGTGGGTTTGCGCAATGCTGCGCATTGCTTAGCCAAGCGCAAACCCGTGCAAACCCGCTAACTACTGCTTAATAGTGCTTACTCCCACTCACCCCCGCGCTAATTTCTTTGAGAGAAAAGAAAAATGGGGAGATAGGAAAGTGGTGAAAAAGAGGCACAAAGAGGGGAAATACAGTATGGAAAATAGCTCTGGGTGTGCAGGACATGTGTAGGGAAGGTCCATAGCTGAAATCAGTCAGCCCTCTGCACGTACGGCTATTGCACGGCTCAGAAACATCAGAAGACTACAAAAACATGGTAGAGCCAGCAAACATTGGGCAGTAATCCGTTTATTGATGAAGGATGGAGAAAAACAAACCGGTTTCGGCCTTTAGGCCTTCCTCAGTGTCTGCAGACACTGAGGAAGGCCTAAAGGCCGAAACCGGTTTGTTTTTCTCCATCCTCCATCAATAAACGGATTACTGTCCACTGTTTGCTGGCTCTACCATATTTAAGGTCCATAGCTGCCCATTTCTTCAACTGCAACAGCTGTGCATATGCAATAAATTTGGAGGTAGATATGAACCCTTCAACCCCTGAGAGAGGGGTGAGGAAAACAATGTATGTTGTAATGCCAGTTAAATAACATTTCATGTGGCCAGTGGACATGTGTGCAAAATGTGCAGCTATGTATGGGGTGTAATTTTTTTTTTTTTGGGAGCAGATTGCCCTTTTTTTTCAGGTGAGAGTGGAATGTGGGTTTGGGGAAGTAGGTATATTTGGGGTGGTAGGTTGGGGAGGTAGACAGACAAGACAAACAAGATGCATACAGGGGCGGTATATGACACATGTGGGTGAACACCTTTGACATGGAGGGATGTTTGGAAATTGCAAGCCCATGAGCCCCAGATGGAAACAGTGGGACTGAGGTCCCCACCCATGGGCAGTCACCACTGCACCTTCACGGCCCAGAAGGTGGCTGTGCTGGGGGCTGTGTAGGAGGGGTAGGCTGACCTGTGAGTTGCGCCACTCGGGGCTCAAGCTGGCATGGAGGTTCTGCAACAGAACACTCAATCTCTCTATGCACCACAGCCCGGACCCTACGAAGGGTGATAAGTGCCTCTCTGCCCACGTTTGCACGGGGGGGCTGTGCCCCATCCCCTGCAGTAGTGCTTCCACCCGAAGGTGGCACAGGGCCAGCGGAGGAGGAGGTCCCAGGCTGGGCACCGGATCTGCTGGTGACAGGTACCATGGCCAGCTGATGTGGGACAGGTGGGTCTGCTGGGACCGACCTTCCCATACGAACTATGTTTTGGAGAGTTTAATAAAGATATGGTTAGTAACAGTCAACAGCATTGCCAATTAGTTATAACGGCATGCAGAAGTATTCCCATTAACCCAACACACCAGATTTTCAACAGTTGAAAAGCAAGCATGACACATGCATATATAGAACAATAGTGGACATTACAACAGCATGCAGGTTTAATTGATGGCAACAGGCCACCAATATTGTGGTATTTTAACAGGGCAAATGCATAGAAATAAATGCAAATATTTATAACCCAATAGGGCATATGTCCCAACAAATGTTTTGAGATTAGACATATCGATTGAGATGTGGAATTGCATTTTTATGCACATACAGTAGGGTGGAAAAAGATAGCTCAATTAACTTATATATCCTTCTAGTTTTCACTACATTCCTATTAACTGCAGTTATATGTCCCTTACATGTATTATTACACTACCCAATGTCCTTATATTGTGCAATTGGATTTTGCTAGATCATTATATACATGAGCTGTATCTTACATACAAACTATCCAAGATGCAGATGTTACTGCAACATATTTTGAGAGTTGCTCACGTACACTACTGCTAAGATGGTACACTGACAGCTCTATTTTCATATATTATCTAGATATGTTCAGGTGAAAGTATCAGTTATATGTTAACAGCTCCCTACATTTCTGGCAGCACACTGACATTTCTGGGGAACACAATACCAAGCAACTCATGTGCCAGATTAACCTGTGCATGCTGGCCATGAACCAACAGTTGAGGGCTGTACATATGCATACAAGCTACTTGCACTCCCTTCATCCACGTTATATGGGCCTATCCAAGTGTGGGTTGACACTGCTTAATACAACACTACTATTTATAGAATGCAACAGTACAACATATCAAAGAAAATGACACAGACGCACTCCATGAATCATACATTTATTAAAAGATTATTACACCTTTATTTATTAGGTTAAAAGACTTTTTGAAGGCTCTCTCATTTATTTCATATAACGGTACATGCAGAATAATTACTAACCTGCCTCATGACGCAGCCTTTGCAGCCTATCTTCATGGGCTTGCAGGTTCATAGCCCGGTCACCTGCAGCTGTGAAGTAAATGCAGTGATATTGAGACATACCTATCCATAGTATAGACAAGCACAGCAATTCTTAACTACTTAATACAATGGCTACTTACTCAGTACTGGGGCATTAGGCATCATATGGGATTCCTGGATCCACCGGTCCAGTTCATCCCCCCTACATCGCTTTAGGTCAGAATAATGGTGCCTGACCTGCTCACCAGTCTGAGGAACACCAGTGGCACTGGTGAGATCATGGGCAAGACTGTTCCAGGCCTCCGTTTTATATTGGGTACCCTGGTACTGGCCCCGCAGGAGTCTTTCCTCATGTTTGTGGACAAGGAGCCAAACCATAATTTTGGACTCCTGGATGCCCCAGCGTTGCGCTCTAAATCAAGTGCCTTCACCAACACCAGCCATGTTGACAGCAGAAGGAATCTACAACCAGTTATAGCAAGTGTTCCTGCCTGTGAAGCTTAAATATACCTCATTTCCCGCACTTATTTGTGATTGGCCAGTTTTGGAAAAACTCAGCTGTAGGCATGCCTGCTTAGCTGATGTTGGCAATGTTTAAAATTCCTTTGATAGATATGTGACTGTTGAAAGTGCATGTTTGTGAAATGCTGTCATGTCTTAGTGGTTAACTACTGTGACTATAGTGCACAGTATCCTGAGTTCGAGCCCTGTCTCTGCTTTTTATTTTCCTGCTGGGCAGACCTCACTGGTTAAGGAAAAGTAAAGCAGGTGTGAGCATGTTTACCCGACTTTGCTCAACTTTGCCGAACATTGCTCAACGTTGCGCCAGTTAGCACGGTGCGCAGCTACGTGAAAAGACGTTGCACTGGTTAGCGCTGTGCACAGCTACACGCAATTGTATTTAAATATAATCAATACTGGTAAAATGTGCTTAGCAGTACTTTATATTGCTTAAAATAGGGTACTCATGCCTCAGAATGCATAACCATTTCACCTTCATATAAATATATATATATATATATATATATATATATATATATATATATATATATATCATTTGTTCACTGCTACATTTAACATCTCAATGCTTTTTACAAAACTTATACATAAAAAATGTCAGGAAATATTTTTGTATACAGATTTCCCACAGAAAATGGAACGTGCAGTAGTGGGACTCGAACCGGGAATGCCTCCTCTTTGTGCGAAGGCTCTAACTACTACGCTATCGCTGTATTGCTTAATTTGCATATATTTTTCTTATTATCCTCTTCTGGTGTCTAAGCTGCTAACTGTAGCTAAGCAGTGGGCAAACCTGCACAAACCCACCAACTACGGGCAACTATATTGGAAGAAAAAAAATTATTTTTATTTTTTATTTTGTAAGTTGTTTAACATATGGGGGAGTGTAGTGTTACATTGTACACATGTGAGTGGACTCACTCATGTAACTGGAAGTTGCGGCATTTCTTCATTGCAGGGGCGTGGATTTTTGGACTGCTCAACAGTCCGACCCAACCCTTACACTCGTCCACGCTCTGTGTAAGCTTTAGAGTTGAGGCAGCGCGCCCTCATTAATATGCATGGCGTGCTGCCATCATACTCTTACACTGGCACTTCCTTGTAAGACTAATCTAGTCTTACACTGAAGATTAGTAAATCCGGGGGAATGTCTTGTCCATTAGTACATTATGCCCATTCATACAGTGTTGCCAACATATGAAGTTTTTAGATTCTCAGATATTTAAAGTGTTTCTGTGCAATGTATCAGTAAAGTTTTTTGTAATACTAAAGGGAATCAATGTCTCAAACCAAAGCTTGATCTCTGTATTCATGTTAATAAATTTCCTGAATGTATTAAATATAAGATTAATTGAATTTAATTTTGTAGGTTTTGATATATTATGTTGTATACTGAGACATAGGGTATACAATAACTTTTTAAAGTGATTGGTTAGTGGAAAGTTTATTGAAGTATGACTTTCATTTAATACTATGGTTAAATGTAAGCACTTCCAGTTTGCAGTATAATTGGGGTCTACCCAATTTATAATGCTTCTAATTATAAAGATCTTAATATATGTTTCTATATTAGGAAATTTAATTCCCCCTTCTTCCCAAGGTCTAATATGATGAGTAAAAGTTATTCTGTTTTTATTTGGAAACCATAAAAATTCTAATAAAAGAGAGTATATGTTTTTAATACATTTTCTGTTTGGGATCATACATATGACTTCTGGGATATATAATATTTTTGATAAAAGTATAATTTTTATTAGTTGTAATCTGTCCTCAAAGGTTATAAATATTTTATTCCACATTTCCGTATGGATTCCAGTTATTTTTATAATGTTATTATAATTCATGTTTATTGTTTCTTCAATAGTTGTGCATAAAATAATGTCTAAGTAATCAAAATTAGATATTTGTTTGCCAATAATGTGATTTTTGCTAGCTTGTATTTTTTTCTTTTTGTTCAAAAACAAGCATTTTGATTTTTGTTTATTAAAGTGCAAACCAGAGATTGAATGAAACTTCATTATTAATAGATCTAACTTATTTAGAGTTGTTTTAGAATTAGATAAAGTGAGTAATATGTCATATGTGAATAACATTATCTTAGAGGCATACTGACTATATTTCTACACCTTTTATGTTTGGATCATTCCTTAATAACATGGCAAACATTTCAGTAGCTATTGCAAAAAGAATTGGGGACATGGGACAGCCTTGTCTGGCACCCTTAGTTATAAGAATGGACTCCGAAGTAAATGGGCCTATTTTTGTATAGGCTAGATTGTTTTTATATATATTCTTTAAAAGTGAAATGAAGCAAGGAGGAAAATCAAATAAAGTTAATACTTTAAATAAGTAATTCCAATTTAACGAGTCAAATGCTTTTTCTGTATCTAAACCAAGTATTTGAGCTTCTTGATGTTCTCTATTTAATATTTCAATGAGGGTTAGTACTCTTTTAATATTATCATGTGTGTGTCTATTATTTATAAACCCTGTTTGATCTTCAGCTATTATCTGTGATACTAGAATTTTTATTCTATTAACTAGTATGGACATAAATAGTTTATAATCATTATTTAACAGGTAGAGCATCTTCTGCGTGTAGACATGCATGAATGGGCGTACCTTCGTTGAAGGCTGTGCATCAGGGCTGGTAACTCGGCACGTAAAAATCAACTACCAATCATTAGCGGACCGGAGTTCTGCTGTGGTGACCCCTAACCAGGAAAAGCCGAAAGACACAACAACATTGGTCTGTAAAAGCTACAATGCTTGTGATCTTTATTTTCTTTTATAATTGGAGTAATTAAAGAACATTTCCTGGAAGGTGGTATGATACCCTGTGCTGTACGTCAGTTAGTGTTTTGTGAAAAAAGGAGATAGCAGAAGGCGGGAAAAGCATATACTTTTTTATAGTGATACCATCAATTCCTGGCGCTTTATTAAACTTCTTTCTTTAATATTGTCTATGACTTCTTGATGTGTTATTTTATTTTGAAGGGATGATTTTCATTTTTCTGGAATTTTCTTAATATTAGAAGCAATTATATCCAAATATGAGAAGCTATCCACTGGAGTGTTTGATTTATAATGCTCAGAGAAATTATGTTTAAAGGCATTAATAATGTCTGCTATATCAGATGCTAGCTTTTTTCTCCTTCTTGAAGTATGTTTACAATACCTTTAGTTTTTGATTGGAATTTAGCCCTCATTGATAAGTTGTGCAAATGTTTAGGTGAAGTAGCCTAAGAGTTAATTTTTAGTTTTTATAATACCAAGTTAGTTTTATGTGTTAATATTTTAGTATGCTTTTTTATTGAATTCTTCTTTTTTTCTTTTTATCAATAGACGTGTTTGCTATACTGTTGGAGTTGATTAATAACAGTTGAGATTGTATCTTTTTTAGTTCTGATTCCCATTCTTTAAGCTTATTTTTGAACCACATCACAATTTTACCATGTATAAGACTTTAAGGAGTCCCAGATAATTGTGGTATTAATCTCTGGGGTATAATTGGTTTCAAGAAAAAAATGAAGTTTAGAAGCTAACCAACGTTTAAATTCTTTCCGTTTTGTGATGTAGGCTGGGATTCTTGTAGAAACAATTGTTTTTATAGTTGGTTTGAGGCTTCAGAAAAAAATAATTATGATCTGAAATGGGGCAAGGGCGTATGCAGAAGTATAAATTTTGTGTTTAAATCTTGTGAAACATATATTTTGTGTATTCTAGTCTGAGCATCAAATCTATAATCCTGATGAGAGAAACTTAATAAATTGCTTTGTTTAATATGAAAGGTGTCAAATAAATTAAGTTTTTCAGACCACTTCTTGAAGTGGTTTGCAGTAGAGGTTAGACACATATGCCTTTTATTAGTGGTTTCTAAGCTGTCCAAAATGCAATTTAAATCCCTCTAATATTAAATTTCCTTTATAATTATTGATAATTAAGTCTAAATGCTTTTTAGCAGTTCCATACCCATGCCCAGAAACCAGTATAGCTTTACTAAGGTCCAGATTCTGTTATTAAATTTTTATTATAACAAAGGATATAAGGCCTTCTTTGTCATCATATATTTTTTTCCAAAGTATCATATCTTGTCTTAGATTTTTAAGAGGAATGGGCTGAAATTAAATAATCATTTGGGTTCCATATATTACCATCTTTAGTGTTGAAATGTGTTTCTTGGAGAAAGACTACTTGAGCTTTATTCAATTTTAAATATCTTGTTTGATCTCTTTCTTGGATTGTTTAATCCATTAATGTTTAAAGATAAAAGTGATAAATCCATGTGAGGTTTTGGATGAAGTTGTAGATTGATTATAAGTATCCTTTCCTCATCACCCAGTATATCTCTCTCAAATTATATGTGAGCAGATATTAATATATGCAGATGTGATTTTCAAACCAATTTCTTTTACTTTCATATCCTTAGCGAGTACTAAAACAGGCCTAGAAAAAATACATTTTGAAAAATATAGTATAAATCATAATAAATCTAAGACTAATAAATTTCCATTTCATCCATGGAATGAATAACATTCCTAGTCCAATAGATAAGCATCGATCCATTAGACTGACTTTCTTTCCTCAAACAAAATAAACACACTCTCTGTTGAGCTTTTATCACATTTTCTGTAAGATGAGATAGCACAAATATAATTTCAGTAATCAATTCTAAAATATACTTGTTACAAAGTTCACTACTCTAAACTTGAATTTGTTATTAAAACAAACTGAATGTCACAAAAAATATTTATGTATACTTTATAAGGAATTGATATTCTATTAGTCAGATATTATTTCCAATCAAATATGTATCTAAACCGAGCCTTTCCATAACTTATGATTGGAATATGTCACTAGTTCTATCTTATGACTAGTATTTTGACAAAATTATAACTTGTATTTACAGATCATTATAAGAGATCGATCTAAGCATTTTTCTTCTTATGTGTCTAGAAGGAACAGATGTACACCTAACTTACAGACCTTTTGTTTTGTCTAAGGTATTCAATAGTGAATGAGAACACATAATAAATAAGAATAAAAAAATAATAATAAATATAATTGGTTATAAAATATATTACCATAAAACAACTTGTTTAATATTTCCTGACACAAGTACATCTGAATTAATAATTCCCATAAACTCAGAACTTTCAGCATTAGCTAACTTATATTAAGCATTTTTTAATATTATCTAACAGTATTGACAGTTATTATTTTTCAGTGTAGCAAGGAAACCTAGACATTGGCCCTTTCATAAGTATGTGTTTGTAAATATCAAAACTTTTCTGATCTTTCTTGTTCAATAAGTAGTTCTAATCAGTTTTCCTACATACATATAACCTATATTTCCAAAGGACATTATCACTATATTGCCAGAAGCTTACTGCCTAATCAGTTTCTGTTGTCAGCTTTACTTAAATTTCTAATTAACAGGCTGAAACAATTAGGTAGTAATTTTATCATAAGTCAAAGCAAACAAAACAATACTATGCTACAATTTAGTTTCGTTGCATATATCCATGTGAAGCGTCCATGGTGAGCAAGGCAAATTAGAAGTTCAGTAGTTAGGTATAAGATGAACCTGTCTTTTATAATAATGCCATGAAGTATAGGGCAACTGTCCCGAATAAACTCAAAAGAGGAAGGTAATAACTGAGGTTATTTGCAATATATGTTACTGTCATATCATGTTATGACTAAATGAGTTCTGTATAATGCTCAAAGAATGCATAAAATAAATATCTTCTCCCTTAAAGAAATCTATTAAGTTATCAACCAATGGCTTTACCCACTTATCCTGTTACTTATGATCATACAAACATAAAACATCAAGTAAACCAGAAGCAACCACTAATCTTCCTTACTATGAACACTTATGTTAATAAGTCACTTAACAAAATGTTCAAGAGTAGATAATTTGAAAAAAATGATGTATGTATATATATATATATATATATATATATATATATATATATATATATATATATTATTATTTATGTCAGCATGGATATAAACATTATTGAGAATGTTTTTTTCAGCATTTAGTGGTTGATACTAAATATTAACAAGTTGTTTAGAAATTCTAAGTGTTAAATACATGTTTCCAATAGTAATAGGATGAATGCATCTGTCCATCATGTTGCTAATAATAGGTTTGGACCTTGATATTTGTTAACGATGATCAGGTCAAGTAGAATTAAATGCAATAGATTATGACATATTATACAACAACCCCCCATTAATATTCCAAAACATGCACGCTGATTGGTCAGCGTGAACGTTGTAAATCAAAGTTATACTAATGGAAAAAGGTCCCGTCGCCCGGACTTTTTCCATTAGTATGTCTTTTTTTTACAGCAACGGAGAACGCAAGATCTCCTTTGCTTTTTACACACTGTCTCGCTATGTTAAACGAGTTTAACATAGCGAGACAGCTTTAAAAAAAGTAACAGAGCTCTTCCTATCTCCGTTGCTTTTTTTAAAGGTGTCTCGCTATGTTAAATGGGTTTAACATAGCAAGACAGCTTTAAAAAAAGCAACAGAGATTCTCCGTTGCTTTTTTTAAAGCTGTCTCACTATGTTAAACTCCTTTAACATAGCGAGACACTTTGTAAAAAGCAACAGAGATCTTGCTTTCTCTGTTGCTTTTTCTAAAGCTGTCTCACTATGTTAAACTCCTTTAACATAGCAAGACAGTTTGTAAAAAGCAATGGAGATTCTCCGTGGCTTTTTTTAAAGCTGTCTTGCTATGTTAAACTCCTTTAACATAGCGAGACAGTTTGTAAAAAGCAACAGAGATCTTGCTTTCACCGTTGCTTCCGACCACAGCTCTGATGTACTGCGTAAGCATACGCATGCGCAGTACATCAGAACTGCCGCAGAATACCAGACAGCTGCGGAAGGGCAGCAAGGAGGCATTATAAAATGCCATTATTTAAGAAAAGTAATTATTTTTTTTTCTTAAGTAATGTCATTGTATAATAGCAATAACCCACTTCTGGGTGTGGGTAGTGCTGGATTTACCCACGGCTGTCTTTGTTTGGCCACTCGGGCTTCGCCCTCGTGACCAAACCACACCATCTGTGGGTAAATCCAGCATTTATTGCTATAATATTTAATACATAAATCATCTAGAAGTTGACACTTTGAGAGAATTAACATTATTAGCTGCTTTGGAGGCTGTCTTTTGTTTCTTCTTTTTAACATTGAACCAAGTATTCTTTTCTGGGGATCTTTTTAAGGAAGCAGTAGAGCAGTCCATTTCCTCCAGTATAGTTTTTATGGGTTTTTTTTTTTTTTGGATGAAAAGGGAAGCTTCTTCTATGTTGTTAAAAGTTCTCACTTCATTAGCCAGAGTGATTTAAATTTTTGCTGGATAGGTTAGTTGTGCATTCATGTTATTCTGCTTAAGTAGTTTTATAAGTGGCCAACATTTCTTCCTTAAATCAAGCACTCTGGTGGAGTAGTCATTGTCTAATCTAATCTGGCTCTGCTTGTACTTCAAGGGACTTTTTCTCCAGGCAGTTTTGAGCACTAGTACTTTGTCTAAATAAAACATGAATTTTAATACAAATTGATCTGGGAGATAATGAAGGTGATGCTGGCACTGGCTTCCCTCTTGCTCTGTGTGCTCTTTCAATTCCATATGAAAAACCTTCCTGTAAGTTTAAAATTTCTAGTATCCAAGTATTTAAAAAAGAGATAATGTCTTCACCTTCACTTTTTTCAGGTAATCCAACAATTGTAATGTATGTCCTTCTTTCTCTGTTTTCCAGATCATCTATTTTGTTGAATAGCCAGGTATTTCTCTTGAGAAGGAATTCAGTTTGAGTTTCATGTTCTGTTAATCTCGTATTTATTTATTTATATATGTTTCTATGTCAGTTACATTTAACTTTTGTTGGACCATTTCTTTAAGGGCATCTGTTTGCTTCTGGCAGCTTTCTTTGAGATTTTCTAGGTTTTCTTTGAAGTTATCCATTTTGTAGACAGTTCCTGTAAAGTGGTAGACACCAGCTACAGTTCCTTCTTCAGAGAAGTTTAAGAGTATAAGTTCTTAGTGCTGCTCATTTTCTCAAGGTATAAAATTATCCAGTATAATTTAACAGGAAAATATCGTTAAAATTCCACCACCAAGTCTCAGGTTGTGAGTATTAGATTATTATCAGTGAAATTTCATATGTTTTGTTAAGAAAGTAATTTTACTGTATTCTGTAATAGTTTGAGATCCCTGAAAATATGCTGTTTTCAGTAGAGCACCTTGGCTCTGCCCCTTGCCTGGCTGGTTCTTGATTATTTGTGTGAGTTACTGTCCTCTGGCCATTCTTATTCCTCCATCAGGGTTCATTTGATGGACAATTCTAGTTTCTTGCCACTAGATACTCCTTTCTAATCATTTTCAAGTTAAACAGTTTAGAAAGGGGTGTTGCTTATGGGTTAGTGGCATAATTCAGGTTCTTAACATGGAGGATTGATTTAATCATTGGTCTGGTTCTGCTGTAAGAGTAGTTAGAAGCTCTAATGGGAAGACAACCCTCCGTCATTTTTTCAGTAGGACAGTAAAAATCTACTGCCAATCATTAGCGGACCGGAGTTCTGCTGTGGCGACCCCTAACTGGGAAAAGCCGAAAGACTCAAACAAACAAACAAGTGTTTCTTTAAGAACAAATCCTTGTTTTATGGATAAAAAGTTTCACTTGAACCAGTTTATTAATTTCCCTGTCTTTTTTCCAGAACTCTAATTACATTGAATCAGTCTATCTAAATCTGCTGGGCATTGTCTGTACTCATACTATGTTGCAAGGCCTGGAACTCTTTATCTCTGTCCATCAGGTCAGTACCCTCCCTGCCATCCTTCAAAACCATTCTGAAAGAATTTCTAGCCAAAAGCTGGCTCTGTTATTGCTCAACTCCAGGATAAACTCTATCCTTAAATGTAGACAACAAATAAATCTTCATACCTTACATCTCCTTACTCTCCCTTATTCACTCACTTTCTTACTTCTGTCAGATTCTCTCCTTTGGCTTTTCTTATAAGTATACCGTAAGCCTGCTTTTCTCACACTTTGTATTGCAATTCCTGTTTGTATTATACTAACTTACCTTTAATTTCTCTATAAACCGACTAAAATTTCTCTTAACTATTAAATCATTTTCATATAACTTGTATCTGTTCTTAATCAATGTTTTCATATTATGTCTACTTTGGTATACTTATTTAAACTGTATTTGTTTTTGTATTATTTTTTTAAAAACTGCAAAATTATTACTCTTAAAATGTTTTGTAATACTTTGGAGCTTTTCTCCCCCGGGCCTCCTCTGAAAATGAGTCCTACCCATTTGAACTTTCCTGGTAATGGCATCGGCTGCCTTACTTTATACCACTGACGACCTGACATCAGTCCTCAAGCGACAGCAACCGACGCAGAAATACTAAGTCTCTGGTATTCGGGCTGGCCAAGAGGTACCCTGGCAGGGATAACCCAAGTGTAATGATTGCAACAGTAAGTACACTCGAACATCTGCATTTATGGTAAGTGTACACAACTGTACTTTCCTTCCTTGCTTTCTGAAGTAGCATCTGGCACCTTAAATTGTATGGATTCTACCTTTTAGCCAGTTTGCAATTCATTACCATGTAAGGGTCTATCAAAGGCCTTGGCCAGGTCAAGATGTGCCTTGTGGACTGAGTGACCATTGTCCACAGCCTCTTTGACTCTTTTGAAGAAATTTACTATATTAAATAGATATGCCCTACCATTTACAAACCTTTGTGGGTGCAGTTGCATGAGATTTTAATATTGGGAGTTAATTAAGTCAGATATAATGCATTCCATAGTTTTACATCATAGGTTAGTTAACCTGATGTGTCACTTATTCCTGAGGTCTGTGGTAGGGTGCCCCTTTGTGCAAAGGTATTTTAACAGCTATTTTCCACACCTCCGGGTCATAAAGTGTGGCTTAGTTTAAGTTGAACAAGTGCAGGAATGACTCAGCTAGGCATGTTGGTACTGTTAAATAGACATCCAGGTAATTTGTCTTGGCCCATGAAAATGATGGTTTTGGTGGTTTTTTGTTTTAGAGAGCTGCCTGGACTTCTTCCATAATGAACTATGAGACGCAGAACATATCTGGAATTTCAATGTCTGTTTATGTGGTGAAGTCAGCACTAACATTTTTCATAAGGATGTTTGATGTATCATTAGGATCAGAGTGGGTAATGCTATTTTGTAGTCATTCATATAACTGTGGGGTGTTTTCTCTTTTTCCTAATGTAATTAGCCGTGCTTCAGATGCTAATTTCAGTTTATGTTTAGCTTTGATCTTCCTGATGGTCATTTTTAGTTCTTTGCTGATATTTCTGATGGTCTTTAAAATAGGTAGCTCTAGACTTGTTGTAGAGCTTTAGAAGGTTTTTTTTTCCCTTTTGCTATACCATGTATTTATACTTGTGTACCCTTTGCACAGCTACTAACTAGCACTTTGCAATGTGCTGTTTGACTATCCCTTCCCAGCCCATGTCTCTTCCAGTTAATGACTTGTTACGTGTGCTTTCAGTAAATGTGATTTTCAGTAGATTAGGAGTTAACAGTTGCTCTTACCAAGACTGTTTTTAAGAGTTTTTTATTTGTATTGTTCAGCAAATGGCTCTCAAATTTTCTGCAGTAAAATCCTGAAATAAAAATTGGAATTAAATCCAGATATCTGTGATCACTGTAAATATATAAAAAAATAAAATTGCATGCATGCTGGCAAAACTGAATGTCGTTTTATAGTAACTGGGGAGACACGGTCATATTAAGGGATATTGGTATGGTTGGGGGGGTTATTACCTTACCTAGATCCCCACTTGACCATGATCTGGCTCTAATATGAAGGATAGAATTCTGATCCCAAGCACTAACTTATTGTCTTCCCAAGTCTTTAGTATTTTGAAGGAGGTCAGGAGTCATAATACAAGAAAATCCTACATACAAAAGTGGAAAGAATTTGCTAATAGGTTATGTCTTGAGATCAGGATAATTTTCATTGTTTACTCCCAAAGCTTTCTGCTCAATTCTAATCTTCATCTGACTGCACTTCTTGTTGCTTGATTTTAATGCTACATATTGTTCAGTCAGACCCATCTACCCCCTCAGATTACAGCACATTCAGCCGTTAAGGCCTTTTTTAAGGGTGTTTTTCATCTGGGACCAACATAGTTTCCCACTTGAGAGATAAACTACATCCAACAAATGAACTAATTTTGAACCTGCTGAACTGAAAAAGCTTAAATGTCTTGATGTACTGATAGCCATAACATCAAAATATTGTCGAGTCTAAATGGAAAACACTCCAGGATAACAATGATGTGTTTCAAGTAATGGATATGACTTTATGTACAAGAAGAACTTTAATATGTGTTTCAGAAAACCTAAGAAAAAGCAATGGAGATGTACCTATAGGCCCAAAAGGTACGTCAACTGAAATTCAGTGGTTGAAGCTGGAGAGCTAGGGCAAGGCATACATGAACTTCACAGTAGTGGTTTTTCATGCTACCTGTGACAGCTGCAAGGTATTCTACATTTAGGACATTTTGTAACCTGTTCCAAGGACTTTACAAGCATTTGTATGCCATTATGAAAAAAGATTTGAGGAGCATTGTGTGTAGATATTCATTAGTGTGTCAGAATTTGCGAGCATGTGTATGCTGTTATGAAAAAAGATTTGAGGAACATTCTGTGTTAACATTCATTAGTGTGTCAGTACTTTAGGAAGTACTAATTTTTTTGTCTTGGAACAAGTGATGTTAGATGATAGAGAAGCAGACTTTGAAGCCCTTTTGGACAAAAATGAAATGCATTGGCGGTTGAGGTTAAATACAGGTGATAATCCAAGATTTAATGACACTATCATGTGCCCTCATGGCACAGAAAGATAAAGGCATTCTGTGCCCCAGATGTCCGATGCTCGATTAAAAGCAGTGGTGTTGGTGGGGAGGCAGGGAATGGATGGGACTGAGGGGGCAATGTTGGCTGCCCCATTTTGGGGTGAAGGAGGCAACCCAGGTTTGCTGCAATAAAGCAGCTTTACAACCCTGGTGGACTGTATGCTACATAAGCGGTGTGCCGCTTATTCGGAAGGTTGTGGATGTGTGGAAGTATAAATGCATCTCTCAAGGGTGGTAACTGCAGCTCTCACAAGGCTGCCATCAGGTCGCAGGAGTTAGGGCATACTGTCTTGACAGTAGTACAATACTGCACCAGTGTTTGCATTCTCCCTGGACATGAGCTGGGTTGAGCCTAGGGGAGGCTAAGGTCAGTTTTGTAGACCTGGTGAATAAGAAGAGGAGCTGGTGGCAGCTGATGGTCAGCTGTGAAGAGGGAGAAAAAAAGATTTAATTACACTATTGGTATCAAAGGGGCTTTAAAACATAGGTCATTTAAGCAAAGAGAGGCTTAGTAAACCTGAGAACTGGTTGGTAGTTATCACATGGCATTTTTAAAATGCTATTCCAGTGGTCATTATACTTGTTTTACCATTATGATGAATTCTCAGTGCTTTGGAAGAGACAAATGTGCTAAGTAAAAGGGCTTTGACTTTTATTTCTGTAATGCAAAATAGTATTTGCTTGACCTTTTTTCTGCTGTAAGATGTAGCATTTTCCATGGGGGTGTAGAGTTTTCATAGTTTCATCGGTAGGTGCTAGGCTATCTGCCCGAAGGCATTTATAAGCCTAGCCGGAATGTGTTGGCTTTCGCCGCCCCCTTAGATTAGTTCCTTGTGCCTCTGTCCAGCAGAGCCATTGAAGTGATCCCTGGGGTAAACTTTCTGTTTCCCATCCACTCGTCAAGGTTTCTCTTGAAGAGGGTTAGCGAAGAGCTCTGCCTAATGTAGACTGGAATTTTGTTCCAGAGCATGAGAAGTCTCTGGGACAGGAATCTATCCCTCCAGCATGTCCTATTTATTGTTGTGGTGAGGTTTAGATTCCTGGAGCGTGTGGCTCGAGGGGATATGGTTTTCTTTAGGTGAAGCATGTCCATCAATTCTGGGTTGGACATGGCCTTGTATGTCAGGCAGAGATCATCTCTGAGTAGGTGGTATGCAACCGAGTACAGCTGGAGTTTCTTCAGTCGAGCTGCATAGGGCATCTGCTTGAGGCCAGTGATCCTCTTGGTGAGGAACTTCTGTGGTCTTTCTAGTTGTTGCAGGTGTCTTGTAAGGTACATCCCAAATGGGCATTGTACTCTGTGATGGGTCTGATGAGTGATGCATAGAGGGGCCAAATGACCTCTTTCGATCTGGATGCAAACACTTTTGTGATTAGATGGGCCACATAGAAGGATTTTCTAACCCCTTTGGCAATGTGATTATCAAAGGAGAGGTTACTATCTACTTGGGTCCCCAGATCCCTTATTATGTCTTTTGTATTTAGGGGGCTACCACCTATGTGGTAGTTTGTGGGTACTTTGTTTTTTCCAAAGGGGATGACTATGTACATTTTGGCATTTAGCTTGAGGCCATGGTTTTGACACCAGGTATCTGTCTCAGTGAGACCCTTTTGGAGGATGTCTGTGTCAGCAGGAGAGTCAGGTATAGCCCCTAGTTTGTAGTCATCTGCGAACTTGGTCAGCCATAGTCATCCTGTGCTTGCCTATACCTCTGAGAAGTATATGCCAAACAGGAGGGGTCCTAGGGCTGAGCCCTGGGGAACGCCACTTGTAACCGGTTTAGAGTCAGACCTAGCTCCTGCAATTCTTACCATGTGGGTTCTGTCCGTGAGCCAGTTGGCAACCCATCTCGTGATGTAGGGGTTTATGTTCAGGCTGGTGAGCTTGTGTATAATACCTTAGTGGGGAATGGTGTTGAAGGCCTTTGCGAGGTCTAGGTAGGCTGTGTGGACCACCTTTCCTTCATCTATAGCCTTGGTAACTGTCTCAAAGAAGTCCACCAGGTTTAGGAGGCATGATCTGCCCTTAACAAAGCTGAACTGGGTAGGGTCCAGTGTTTGGAGGTTTCCAATGTCTCTGTTAATGAGATCCATGATGATGTGCTCCATAGCTTTGCAGACCAAGCTAGTCAGGCTTATAGGGCGATAGTTCCCGGGGTCCGTTGTGGCTCCACCTTTGTGGAGCGGAATAACCGTTGCTGTGCACCACTCTGTGGGCACGTAGCCTGTGGAGAGGCTGAGTTTAAGCAGTGTGTTTAGGTGAGGGGTTAGTTCATCTTTGAGCTCGTGTAGGACGCAGCCTGGGACACCGTCCAGTCCCATTGATGCTGTGTTTTTGGCTTTGGAGAGGGCTGTTTTAACCTGAGTGTCTGTGATTTCAGAGGCACTGCATTCTTCTGGTATAGTTATGGGCCCTTTTGGGGTGAGAGGGGGGTGAAGTTTGCACTGAACCTGTCTGCCAGGATGTTGGCTATATCAGTCGGTTCAGTGTATTTTGTGCCATTCTGCACTAACTCCGAGCAGATCTGAGAATTGCCACTTAGATTCTTGACATAGCTAAAGAATGCCTTGTGGTTATCTTTGGAGTCCATGGCAGTTTTTCTTTCAAAGCTAGCCTTGGATGATTTTATGAGGGAACGTAGTTTCTTGCTGATACTGATCAGGGATGTCTTCCCTTCTTGGGATTTTACTCTTTTCTGTACTAGTTATTTATCATAATGCCTTATCTGTAAGAAGTGTGTTTAGGTTCTTTAGCAGTACTCTAACCCACTCAGGCCTAGGGCAACTTCTTTTGCTTCTTCCTACTCTCTTTTCTTTCTGGGAATTACCTGCATATTGTATCCTAAGGACAGCCAGAATAAGTGTGCTAAGAAGAACTGTGAGATCCAAGCAGCGTCATAGGTGACGGGGGAGAACGCAAACAGTCTAAAAATGTTAGATGTGCTGAATGGTCCCAGTGCCTGCTGTATATAGTCTTACCTGTTAATAGAGATGCACACACTTTTAATACATCTAGTGTTATATTAAGTATTTAAGTTTTTGTGCCCATAACTGTACTTTCTTGCTAGATTAATAATATTTTAAAGTTATCTTACACAGAGAAATGGATATATTCATATTGTACCATGTAACACTGTGCAGTGAGATTCAGAGAGTTTTCTAAACAAAGCTTTTGTCAGTTCTTTCAGGTTCGTGACTATAGCAACAACGGTATCTAATGAATAACTGCAGTAAGCAGCTCTCTCCTTTGCCTTGAAGCTGTGGTGGTGCAGCAGTAGTGTTGTCGCCTCACAGGAAGAGGTTCTCCTGTTCGATTCTCGGCTGGAGCGCCTTCTGTGTGGAGTCTGCATGTCCTCCCTGTGGTCGAGTGGTGTTCGAAACACATGCGTGAATGGGCATGCCTTTGTTGAAGTTTGGGCTTTGGGCTGGCACCTCGGCACCATAAAAAAAAAAATCGACTGCCAGTCATTAGCGGACCGGAGTTCCGTTGTGGTGACCCCTAACCGGGAAAAGCTGAAAGAAAAACAACAACTTTCTGTTCTTTTATTTTGTAAGAAAAAAATACCAGTCTCCATACCAGTGCTTGGTCAAAAGTGACTGATACACATGTAATGTACAGCCTGGTATGTTTTTCCTTCATTGTGTTGCTCTTTTGCTAAGTTTTGCCATTAATTGTATGGTACTTTCTTTTAATTTGATTTCAGAAATGTACACTTTGAATAAGAAAGATACTGAAAAATAAAGTAATTTGTGATGTAAAACCTTCTTGTAAACAGTTATTTCATTTTTCCATTTTGCTCCATCCACCTTCCTGATACATCCCTTCCTGTTTATGAACAAAGGCAATTTTTGTCAAAGATTTAAACATTTACTAATGATGTGTTAGTGTAAAACATGTTGCTCATGGGCAAAGGGTATTCTGGTTCCAAAGTCTTAAACGTTTATGGGATCTGCCACTAATGACGTCCAAAACCAGCTGCAGGGGATAGCTGAACCCCAAAATGCAACGCAATTTACAGGTTTCTAGACAGAAATTTCAGATTAATGCTTCAAGCTCCTTTACTTTTTTCTTTTAGAATAACTGCCCTTTGTTCTGCAGCTTGTAGCGTGGTTCATTAATACATAATTAAAGACGTACCACTTAACAGTGCCAAGATGAATCTGTTGTTCACCAGTGTCAACCCAGTGATTTTAATAAAGCTAAAATGAACTCTATATTTTATAGGTTGAAATGTTAAACAGAATTAACTGAATACTTCAACATATAATAAAAAAAAGAACCAAAACAGACTCAGAAGCTAGTTTGCAGTGTACCAAATCACATAACATTAACTTTGTATGTTGAAATAGCTTTTAAGGTCTTGGTAACCACAGGATATACTTGAGTCAAGTCTTTTCCCTTTCTTATGAGATTGTGTGACCTTAGGTTTGAAAAAAAATTTGTGCTGTGAGGAACTACAGGGAACACAGCTCCCAACAAGCGGGTATTCTGAGGAGCTGCTCCCTGCAAAAAAAATTGCTGCTTGTTTGTTGTTAAAAGATCTTCAAGATTTTAGTTTTTCATTGTACTAATTTGACACCTAATGTACTTGATTAGCTGCAGTTTTGGAATGCTGGGATCAGTATCTTAGATTTTGGCAGGGTTTACTTCAGTAACATGAAGTAAACTCTGTGTGTGTTTGAGACACATGTCATACCACAAAACTGTTGCAGTGAAAGTGTAATCTGGAAACTGTTGAGACTCAAGTTGGCACAACTATTGGAAACAGAAGCTTGTTGATATAGCATTGAGAACTGTAGCAAACTGAGGTGGTGCCCTGAGCAAGGGCACAATTTGAGGCGACCATCATAGACAAAGGTTAAAAAATAAATTCCTCAGACCTAGAACAAAAAAATTCTCTAAGTTGAAGACAACAAAAGGGATTCAGGCTAAGTGAAACACTAAGGAGCGACACTTCCTAACATACATTAACTGAAAAAAAGGTCTCCAGGCTATTACGTACGTATAGTTGAGGTAAATGATACATCCTCACTACTGTTCCTAACATTTACTGACTGATAATTAACAGTGTTAGTAGCACAACAAGTATCATACTAGTCTTTGGTACAGAAGGCTATGGGTTCTACTCCCACACCATGTAGCTGGATTGTTGATGCTGCAGTACAGTATAAGGGGTTGCTGTATTCCTGAGTGAGCCATCCTTTGGATTAGATGTTAAACCGAGGCCCCATCTGCCTGTGTTTATTGAGAATGAATTGCTTTCAGGGTTAGATTAGCACATCTTCTAAAGCACCGATCGTGCCCACTAACTTCCTGCACCTGAGGCATCTGCCCCCTTTATCTCACCCCTTCTGCACTATTGATAGTGTTAAAATTATCAGCAAATCAGTAGAAATTATAATCGTCGAGAAACCATAGTAAGACGTGATCAAAATGTAATTTGAGTAGATTAATATATTTCAAGGAAGATAAACAGACAAATGGATCAAAACTGAAGATTAAAAAGGATACTCACTATGTTTTCCATAGATGTCAGGTGGTGTTAGTACCTTAGGAGCCATGGCCCCTCCAAAGTTTGGTAACATGGAAAAGAAATCCATTAATAATTATGAACAATCAGGTCCCCAGAAAGAGCTATTTCATTTACTATTGCAAAATTCAGAACATTTGTGGTAAAAATTGAGTACAGTGCATGAGAAGAGTTCCATATGAGATCCTGTGGTTGCAAAGATGAAAAGTGTTGCAGACTGAAGTATGCCGTGTGTCATCTAAAATTCATTTTATTTATGTTATTTATTTGCTTTTCCTTTCCACGAAGGTCCATCTGGGAACTGAAATGCCCATTTTCAGTGGAAGCAAGGAAGGAAAGCTCCAAAACAAGACTAGAAATACATTTTTGACAATTCAAAAGAAAAACAGTCAAAATTGTTTGAAAACTATTTCAAAGCAAATGGTCAACAAACATAATTTACAAAGCATATCAGATTAAGGAAATGCATTTTTCAAGATACTGTGAGTAAAATCAAAAATAATATACTAATACACTTGCATAGTATCTGTAATGGACAGAGTTAGGATTGCTTACTTCAAACTGTAGGTATGGTACAGTTGCATAGTTTGAGAAGTCAGATGATAATTTAGGGTAGATTTGAATTGTTGCAGGATATTTAAAACACTGATGCGGTTTGTAAGTTTGTTCCATGCCTTGGAGATGGTGACAGAGAATAGAGAATCATCCAAAAGTAGTAAAAATCTTGAATCCTAAGATCCTCAGAATTTAGGATTCTGTTTGGTACATGCCAGTGGATGAAACCTGACAGCTAGGGTGTTTCAAGTGGATGGGGAAGTATTTTTTGTGTTGTGAGTAGCTGGGAGAGGGTAATGTGTTGAAGTTCAAGCCAGTTGAGAGTATTAAGCGCTGTGCAATGGTGGGAGCAGTGTGGGAGGTTGCAGGCAAATTTTGTTCTACATTTGGAAGAGTTGAGATATGTGAATACCACAATGGAGGCAAACTTAATTTCCCCCCCTACTTTCCACTTAGGATAACTTGTTCTTATTTAATCTGTAAGTAGCACTGTTTACTTGTAACCTACTATGTCTTACTTTATATAAATGTTATATCTAATAATTTTGTAAATAGTATTTCTTTTTAAACCATTGATTATTTGTTACATACCAGTGTGTTTGATATTTTTGTAAACTCTAACTAACCAGTGTGCACCAAAATGTATTACTATATTTTTTCTCTATGTAAACTTTTTATTAGACACTATTTTTACTTTTTATTTGTTACTGTACTGGAGCTTTTCTCCCCGGGCCTCTACTGAAAATGGACATATATCCAGTTGGACTAGCCCGGTCAACAAATGTAAAATAAAATAAATAAATAAATAAAATAAATAAAAGGGAGGTGACAGCTATTTTTTATTATGATCACTTAGCAAGTCCTTTGATCTGTAAAGAGAGTCTAGTTTGTAGTGTGTCTTTTTATCTTCAGTGTCAATGTGCAGATTGAATTTTAATTTATTGATTTTGTGTTGGTGACATTTTCAGTTTTTGTGTTTGAAGAGATAATGTTAAGGTCAGTGCTGTTTTGATTTATGGTTTTAGAAATAAATAGGAATAGTTTGGTTTTGTTGGGCTTTAAGAGTAACTGAGATTTATATAGCCAGTTTTCTGTAGATGTGAGGGCTTCCTGTGTGATGGTTTCTACGGTGGTAAGAATTTGGGGTGAGCAAACTAAAGTTCACTCATCAGCATATTGTATCATGGTGGTGAGATTTGATTCCTTGTGCATGATATTTATGAAGATATTGAAATCTTTTGTCCCAAGTATCGAGCCTTGGTGGACTCCTGTAGTTATTAGAAGGAGGGTATAGTGGGAGTCATTCCATTTTACAGACTGGGTATGATTTTTTTAGGTAACTGGTGAAGCAGCTATTTGAGGGAGTTGAGGCCTATAAGATTTACTGTTTTGGAGAAGTAGTAGTTGATGTGAGACCATGTTGAAGGCTTTTGCCAAGTCCATGGAAGTGGTGGAGACCAATAATTACCTGAGTTTTTACTTTGATTTAATGGCATCTAGGAAATGTAGGGCAGTTTTGGTGCTGTGGTGGGTTTGAAAGCTATGTTGGGTAGGAGAAAGTATTTGGTTATTAAGTAGAAAGGCTAGGATTTGCAGATGTGTGCATTTTTCAGGTATTTTGGAGAAGGGAGGAGGAATTGCTATAGGGCAATAGTTTGATGGTTTGGTGGATTGCCACCTATGTGTAATGGGATTATGAAAGACGCTTTCCCTAGGCCTGGGATGTAGTTTTCTGAAATGGGACTATTAATTAGAATAGATACATGGTAGCAAATTATGTCAATGGCTATACTGAGGTATACAGATGGCAGACTGTCAGGAAACAGTGTTGTGGGTTTCAGTTTTTTAAAGTATTTTTGATGGTATTTGGATGGTTGGTAGATTGAGGTGGAGTATGGAATTATGGTGTGGGGAGGTTAAATGGGGTCAGTACAGGTTATCATTGTTTGTGTTAAGTATATGAAGTATTTGTTGGATTTGTCCGCAATGTCCTGGCTGGTTTAAGACGGAAATGTATTTGGGGTGGGTTTTCTGCCTAGTTTTAGGAGGTTGTTTAAATTTTGCCAAAATCTTTTTTTTTTTTTTGTATGTTTGTAGAGTTCTTTTAATTATAATGAACTTGTGTCTTTGCACGTTTTTTGAGGCATCGATATGTATCTAGGTAGGACTGGGTTCTAGTTTTGTGCTGTTGTTTCCAGGCATTGTCTCTCTCTCTCTTATAAGTTGTTTGGCTAGCCATATGACAGAATTTATTTTCACTCTTTTATGTCTCATTGGGGCTTGTTGGTTTAGTACGTTTAAGAAGGAGTTAATGAAATGCCGACTGGTTCATCTAGAGGCAGATATTTGCATGCAGTTAAAAGCTTGCTTTACGACTCCTGCATTTGCAGGCAGAGATGCAGGTACTGTGTTAAGTGCAGTGCAGCCAGTAAAGGGTCACAAGGTAGTGGCACTTCATTCATCATGATGATAACCAAGGCGATAAGCCAGGCCAGCATTTTTTATGTAAACATGTATTCTGTGCTTCTTATCATGAATATGTTTTACTTTTCTAAGATTTTCTGTTATGGACAAAATTAAAAATGAACTTAGTAACATCAGATGTAATGGGATCCTTTCTCGCCTACATTCATAACTGATGGGTTCGGAGCTGATCCATCGGCTCCGACTCGGCCACTATACAATAGAACAAAGTCTCTAATTGGCTGGGCTACCCCTTATCCCAGAATGCACCACGCCTGCTCCCCAGATCTCGTTTGCCGCTTTTCAAGCTAGGCGTGGTCTCGACTTGGCTGGAGCTAAGTAGTGTTTTTGGTTACTTTTTTGGTCTTTTGACCTAGGGGTTTCTTCATAAATTTAACAAACAGCTGTTTTAACAGCTTTGTGTGTGTGTGTAAACTGTTTTTTTGTGAGATTGGTATTTTTTCCTCTGTTACCGGGCAAGGCCCGTTTGAGTTAGAGGGCCCTTGCCCTTATTTGTGTGGTTGCTGAAATTGTCTTACTGTACGTTTTTTTCTACTTTAATACGTTAATTAGAGGGCTTCTGCCCATTTTTGGTGTGCTGTATCTCGGGTCAGTCTCGTTTTGAGTCGAAGGGCTCGTGTCCTACTTAAGGTCTCGTTGTGGTAAAACAGTGGTGTGACAGGATGTCTAAAGAACAGAAGTCTGGGTTTAAAAAGTGCACCAAGTGTAATTATAAAATGTCCATTACCGATAGCCATGCTGTATGTGTATATTGTTTAGGACTGAAACATTTGCAGGAAACATGTAGTGTGTGTCATGCTTTTTCCTCTAGGGTCCTTCAAGAACGTAAAAATAAATTGATCCTTAAGGGCCTCATTAAGCCCTTCTTTGAAGAAGCTTTGGCTTCTCCTTCCTCTCCAGCTTCAAAAAAGAAAAGGTCGTCGGCTCCGACCAGTCCATCGGAGCCGACATCCAAGAAGCACAGGTCGACCTCTTCTTCCTCGGCTCCAATGGCTTCGGAGCCTCGGGTGGAAGGGTCTGCCTCGATACCTCTTTCCTCGGCTCCATTGATGTCGGAGCCGCAGGTTGGGGGATCGAGAGGCGAATCACCTGCTTCGGCTCCTTTGCTCTCGGAGCCATTGGAGGTGTGCAGCTCAGACTCTCCTCCCTCGGCCCCGAAGTTTCCTTCGGCGCCGATACTTGTCCATACGGTTCCGGATCCGGTGCCGATAGTGTTGGAGCCGTTTCGGAGCCGGTCCCCTGGTCTTTCGTGGCCGAGAGAGAAGTCATCTCGGCCCCCATCTATTTCCTCTAAATCTTCCAGGTTGTCTGACTCGGATTTGGACAGAGTTATCCAGAGGCTTTTCCAGTCCCCGGTTTTTGCAAAAATGGTCTCGGCTCCAGCCCACTCGGCTCCGGAGCCGATCCCCACTTCGACACATCTGATTCCTCCTCCAACCTCCTCGGAGCCATTGGAGTCGGTGATGGTAGAGCAGAGCAGAGTCGTCCAGTCGGTGCCGAGACTCCCTCGGAGTCTCTCGGTTCCGACCATCATCCCTACCCTGTCCTCGGCATCAGGGTTCGGTACTGGGTCTTCCTCAGTCGGGGCCGAGGGGAACACTTTGGAACTGGTAGCTTCGGTGCCTAGTCTTCCCCTCGGAGCGTCGGCCGCAGGAATTCCCGGTACCGCCATGGTCTCTCAGCCGGTACCCTCCGTAGAGTCTGGAGGTCCTGCTTTTGAGGCCATGAGGAGTGCGCTGGCCATGTCCTTGCCGGCTCAGCAAGTCTCTACCTCACCGTCCCTAGACTTGGGAACTGGTGTTTCTGGTGTGCTTCATTCCCACGACAGCGGGGCCCCAGGGCCTGAGGATACCCCCTTGAGGTGTTCCCTTCTCCCGGGAGGTCCTTCTGAATCTGCTTCGGATGAACCTCCAAGGAAGAAATTGTGCAAGAGGAAGCACGTTGACTCCCAGGAGGAGTCTATCACTTCAGATACTGACCTCGATGATGCGGAGGGGTCCCCAAAATCGTCTTTGGATGACGTTTCATTCTCAGATATCCTTGAGATCCTGAGACAGAGAGGCGATTGGCAATCCAAAACCCCTTCCGCGGAGGAGTCAGTATTCCTCAAGGCTTTTGGGGCCCAGCCCTCCACCTCCTGGGTGTCTCCACCCTTCGATGAATTGCTAGATTTAGTTTCTCGAAGGGTGTGGGAACACCCTGATTCTGTGGAACCGGTGCCCGCCAGGCCTAACAAGTTCCTTTCAGCCCCTCCTCAGAAGGAATTTTTGACCAAAGGAGTTGCAGTAGATGCGATGGTGGTGGCATCTGCCACTTAGCAGGACGTGGCAGAGGCTTCAACATCTATTCACCCTCCTAATAAGGATTCTAGGAGCATGGATAGGTACGGGAAGCGTACCCTTTCTTCAGCGGCCTTTACCCTGCGGTCGCTGAATTATCTTTGTCATTTCACCAGGCTCCAAAGGGACCTCCTCAAAGAGTTAGGAGAGTCTCTTACGGGTAACCTTCCTGAGGCGTTAGCCCAGACTGTTGGCGCCCAGATGACTACCCTATCTTCGACAGTCAACTCTTCCATGAGGCTCATCTCATATGCGGCCGAAGGGGCGAGTAGAGCAGCAGGAACAGGCGTGGCTCTTAGAAGACACACCTGGTTATGCTTGTGTCCCTTTGCGGAGGCTTTTAAGTCTTCCTTCACTGCCTTTGATGGGTCCTCCTGTTTGGACCCAATGTGAAGGACACACTGACTTGGTGCGAGCAGGAGGGCAAGACCAACAGGCGGTTTCTTGAAGAAGACACACTGGTTACGCTTTGTGTCCAGGCTTTTAAGTCTTCCTTCACCAACGCCCCTTTTGATGGGTCCTCCCTGTTTGGACCCAATGTGAAGGACACACTGACTTGGTGCGAGCAGGAGGGCAAGACCTTGACTGCCGTGGGGGCCCATTTTTCCGCTCCTTCTAGACCTTACCCCAAGGCCCAGAGAGGAGGGAAAATGTGGTTCAGGAAATCTCAAAGGTTTTTCCCTACTCCACCGAGTGATCCCCCCCTCTAGATGCGGGGGGGGGGAATTCAGGAAGACGTCGCCCCAGAGGCGGCAGAGGCCCCCGTAACTCTGGAGACCACGATTCATTTCGTGGTCCATCCTACGCTCCTCGTCCCTGAGACGTGGCCCGACTGCGCATCTCCGGAGCCAGTCGGGGGTCGTTTTGCGGAACACCCAAAGGCTTGGCAATCTATCACCAAGGATCAGTGGGTGCTCCGAACCATAACCGGAGCTATTTCATCCCTTTCATAAAACCCCCTCTTCCTATCAGGAAAATCCGGATGCGCCACCCAGTCAGCAGGATCAAGCAGCGGTCGAGGTCTCAAAGCTGCTAAGAAAAGGAGTCATCCAGCCTGTCCCTGTAGACCAGATCGGATCAGGAATTTACTCAAGATTATTTTTGGTGCCAAAAAAGACAGGGGACTTAAGGCCCATTTTGGACCTCAAATCATTGAATCGCTTTGTAAAGAAATCCAAATTCCGAATGGTCACCCTTCAGACCATTCTCCCGTTATTGGAAAAGGATGCCTGGATGTGCTCCATAGATCTCAAGGACGCTTACTATCACATCCTGATAAGTCAAGAGTCCAGGAGTTACCTACGCTTCTGCCTGGGAACCAGTCATTTCCAATTCCGAGCTCTGCCCTTTGGTCTCACCACAGCCCCCAGGATGTTCACCAAGTGCCTGGCAGTAGTGACAGCTCACTTGAGAAGTCAAGGATTCCAATTGTTTCCCTATCTAGACGACTGGCTCCTTACTGCCACCACCAAGCATCTATTAGTTCGGGCGCTTATGACCACAGTCAGTTTGGGTCATTCACTAGGAATCACGTTCAATTGGAAAAATCTGTGCTGCAGCCATCTCAGCGTATTACCTTTATAGGCGCAGAGTTAGACACAAGAAAAATGCGGGCATTCTTGCCGATAGAAAGGATTCAGGTCCTGCAGTCTCAGGTTCAAACCTTGTTACCCAGATCACGAGTTCAGGCCAGATTGATTCTGCAGTTATTGGGCACGATGGCCTCGACCATTCTTCTAGTCCCCTTAGCCAGGCTGCACATGCGGGTGCTGCAATGGCTACTGTCGGTTCAATGGTCTTTTCAGGATCTCCCCTTGGACCATTTGGTCCAAATTACGGAAATTTGCCGTCGGGACCTACGTTGGTGGCTGCTTCGGTCCAACCTGGACCAGGGTCGACCCTTTGCCCTTCAGCCTCCTGTCGCCACGGTGACCACAGACGCCTCCCAGATAGGGTGGGGGGGGGCATTATCTGGACAGGTCTGTCCAAGGTATGTGGCAGGCTCACGAAGCACACTTACATATCAATATCCTGGAAATGAGAGTGGTGCTACTGGTGTTGCAAGCACTTCATCATGTTCTTCCCTGGGGTACCATTGCGATCCTGTCCGACAACATGTCGGTAGTCTGGTCCATAAACAAGCAAGGCGGAACCAGGTCCTACCCTCTTTGCCGAGAGACCATGAGAGTGTGGCATTGGGCGATTTCTACCCAGCGTTTCCTAGTGGCAATGCACATTCTGGGGAAATCGAATGTGATTGCAGACAGGCTGAGCAGGACCCTTCTGTTGCCCCACGAGTGGTCTCTCAACGACAGGGTGGCTGCAAACATTTTCGCCAAGTGGGGCCTCCCTTGTTGCGACTTGTTCGCCAGCCCTCACAATGCAAAATGCAGGGAGTTCTTTACTCTGACTCCCTCTCAGGGGCAGATTCCCAGGGACGCTCTAGCTCACAGTTGGCCCTCCGGTCTACTTTATGCCTTCCCTCCGGTTCCCCTTCTCCCGAAGGTGATACAGAAGGCGATTTATCTGGGAAGCGACATGATTCTGATCGCTCCACACTGGCCTTGTCAGGTTTGGTTCCCCTTCCTTCTGAGGTATGCGGTGGAGGGCCCATGGCTTCTGGACCTGGTGCCCGATCTGTTAACTCATCAGTTGGGTCAGTCTCATCCATCCCTCAGGTCCTTGAGGTTGGCCGCCTGGTTACTCCACTTCCAACCTTAGTCAGAGATAACTCTCTTTCTCCAGACGTTATCCACATTTTGTCCTCTTCTCACAAACCTTCCACTACTAAACTGTATTCCAGCAAGTGGAAGAGGTTTGCTGTTTGGGCCAGCAACGAGGTATAGATCCTTACGCCCCAGTACCTCAGGTTTTAGAATTCCTAGCTTCTTTGTTTTATTTGGGCTCTTCAGTTTCCACAATCAAAGTCCAACTGGCGGCTATCTCTAATTTTCATGTCTCCTTTGAGCCTTCCTTAATGGCAAACAGGCTTTGCAAATCTTTCCTTAAAGGGGCGTGGCTCCTTTGGCCCCCAATAGCCCATCCTGTGCCTCCTTGGGACCTGAATATGGTTCTAGCTTCTTTAACTGCCCGCCCTTTTGAACCAGCAGCTACTTGTGATATGAAATTTCTATCTTGGAAAACCGCCTTTTTTGGCAATAACCTCTGCCAAGCGGGTATCAGAGCTTCAGGCCCTCTGTTCTAGTCCTCCTTATTTGACCTTTCACAAAGACAGAGTATCTCTGAAGTTAAGTCCCTCTTTCTTACTCAAGGTAGCATCCCCCTTATGCATTCAACAATCCTTGGAGCTTCCTGTGTTTTTTCCCAAATTCTCCAATAACGCAGAATACATTTTCCATCAGTTGGATGTTCATAGACAACTGCGTTTTTACTTAAGTAGGACCAATCAGACACGAAAGTCAGATCAGCTGTTTGTGTCCTTTGCAGAAAATAGGTTGGGTCAACCGGTGGCTAAAACCACTATAGCCAAATGGATTAAAGATTGCATCTCCTTCATTTATTCACAGTCGGGCAAAGAGCTACCATTCCCAATCAAGGCTCATTCTACCAGGGCGATGGCTACTTCTGTAGCATTCCACTCCAAGTTATCGATAGATGATATCTGTGTGGCCGCTACCTGGACTTCTCCGCACACTTTCATTTCTCATTACAAGATAGATGTGGCTTCTCGAGGTAGAGCTTCTTTTGGTTCCACAGTTCTCAGGAGTGTTTTCCAATGAGCCACCCGGGAGTTAGGTGCTAGGGATGCTGTCCCATCAGTTATGAATGTAGGCATGATAGGATCCCATTACATCTTTTAGTTATGTACTTACCATAACTTCGGATGTATGGGATCCATCTCGCCTACATTCATACGTACCCGCCCTCCTTCCCCCTTCCCATTGGATTTAGAGGAAATGTTGCTTTTACTGAGTTCTTTCTCTTGAAGGACTTTAGTTTGTTACAGTTGCTGTTATGTTTTCTGTGTCTGGATGTAGGTATGAAAGTGAACAAACAAGATCTAGGGAGCAGGCATGGTGCATTCTGGGATAAGGGGTAGCCCAGCCAATTAGAGACTTCGTTCTATTGTATAGTGGCCGAGTCGGAGCCGATGGATCGGCTCCGAACCCATCAGTTATGAATGTAGGCGAGATGGATCCCATACATCCGAAGTTATGGTAAGTACATAACTAAAAGTTTCTAGGTATTGCTTTTCAGAGTTCAAGTATATGTTGGCATGATCTTTGAATTATTGTCAGAACTTAATAATTGTATGGAACCAAGACGGTATACCTCACCGTCACAGCTAGCTTTTCAGAATTAGCGTGCAGGCTTAACTCGAATAAGGCAAGAGAAATGCAATTCCTCCAAAATATTTAATATTTAATAGTATGTTCATTAACATATTCCCCTTATGTGAATGAAATTATGGGAACAATATATAAATATTGGAAGAACCTTACACTGGATGATGAAATTAAACAAATATTAGGTGAAAAACCCAAATTTGTATTCAAGATGGGTAAGAATATTAAGATGTTATTACAACTAGGGAGGAAAGAAAGAGATTGTAGTAAAGGTAAAAAGGCTACTACTAAATGTGGATCATGTAGTCAATGTTATTTGATTAATGAAAGTGAAGATATAAAATTACAGAATTTAAATAGAACGTATATAAAATTTAGAAGAGGGAATTGTAATTCTAAGAATATTATTTATTTAGCTGTTTGTTCTTTATGTCCTGCTTATTATATTGGCAAAACCGAGAGGCGTCTTAAGAAAAGAATATATGACCATGTATATAGAATTAAGGTGCATGATACTAAAAATGCCTTATACAGACATATTGAGAAGGAAGGTACTCATCATAATTTCAGTTTTGCCATTATAGATCAAGTACGTTCAGAAAATAGAGGAGGTAATTTCAAGGCAACACTAAGTAAAAAAGAAAGCATCTGGCAAGTTTTGACAGATGCAATCAAGATACCTGGTATTAATGATCATATATCAATAAAACCTTTGTTAGTTTTGCCTTGATCCTTTCCTTAAATTACTCATAATATTATGAGTATTATAAAGTGTTAGTTAATTATGTTGCTATTTATACAATGTGTTTTATATGTGCAATATAAGAATTATTGGATTATTATCAATTTTGAGTAACTGTCTATTAATGTATTGTTTAAATATTGTTATAGTTGATATTTATTTATAGAATTATTTTTAGTTTGTTGCTATATACTTGGATTAGTTATGTGTAGTGTTTTTAAGTATAAATGAGCACTGACACTTTAAAAAGATTTGTGCTTTCAGAATGGTGCCAAAAAGATTTTAAATAGATCGTCTGGTGAATTGATCAGCTGTTCTGAAGAAGTCTGCGATAAGCGGATGAAAGCACTTAACAGCTATATGCAATATTTGGAATTTTTTAGTTCTGTGTTTTTTTGTGGACTGTTCATATTAAATATTTTGGAGGAATTGCATTTCTCTTTCCTTATTCGAGTTAAGGCTGCATGCTAATTCTGAAAAGCTAGCTGTGACGATGAGGTATACCGTCTTGGTTCCATATTTCTGGTGCTGCTGTTCGTTTTGTTGGAGAACTTAATAATTGTCTTTTTCCTTCTGTGCCGTACATTTCTTGCCTTTTTGATCTTATCTGCATCAGATTTATGTATGTTGTAGGTTGTCTCAGTGAAACATTTCAGCCACATACCTTGATGATTACGGCTTGTACCTCATAGCTCCAGATTCTGAGTTTTTTTCCTTACCTCTGATTATTGTCTTTGTGAGAGTTTCTTTGCATATTCTTCCTGTCTGATGTTCTCTGGTTATTTTAGTTTCTTGCCATCTCCTATACACTTCCTGAACTGACTGAGGTAAAAATGTCCATGTATTTGTATTATATTTACCTTTGTCCTTGTGGCCCAGGCAGTGGTGGATTAAGTGAGCCATGGCCCCCACGCCAACTTATTTCGTAGGATCATGCATAAGCACACACACACATATTTGTCTTCAAGTAATATTTAGTTAAATTGGTAGTTGGATAGAGTGCTGGTAAGTCTGGCACCTTTTCAGATGTCCAAAATGTGACATTTCTTACTAAAATGTAAGCCTTCCAGGGAGAGAATAAACTGTCAGTACAATGCAGAGGACTTATTATCTTGTCCTTACCAAATTAAACACAAGTGGTGTTGAATTTTAGCTGTTTCCATTGTTTCATATCATACTAAGGTAAAGGGGTTTCCATGCAGGTAGCTCGCCTCACACTTGCTCACTACTGTTTACTCTGAAAGGAAAGTGCTCTAGCTCCCACTAGCTAAATCTTACTCAACTACTTAGCCCTCCCAACACCTGACCCTTTTAAACTTTATAGCCCTACCAGAGCCCTAAATCTAACCCTAAAACTCTCACCCAGTTCCTAATCTGAGTCCTTGCTTCTTAACCGTAAAACTTCACTCAAACTTCCACTCCCTATTCCTAAAATTCATAATTGCTCCCTAAACCTAAATTCCCCGACTGCTGCTTTACCCTAAACATTTCTCGTACCCTCTAAATGTAAAACTCCCCTACTGCTCCCTAATGCTAAACTCTCCCCTGCTTCCTAACCACAAAACCCTTCTCCCACTCCTTAATCCTTAAACTCCCTTCCAGCTCTCCAACACTACAATTCTGCTCCTGTTCCATAATCGTAAAATCCTCCTCGTGCTCCCTAAACCTAAATCCCCTTCCCAGTTGCTGTCCTAATCTACACTCCTGCCACTTCCCACTCCCTCTCTATGGCTGCCACACTTCTGTTATTCAAACTCAAATAATGTGTTTGGGTAGTGCCTGTCAACTGCTGCTCCAAACTCATATTCACGTTTGAGCATAAGAGTCAGCCTGTATAAGCTGTAAGACTCTTGAGTCCCTGGCTTTGAGACAGTGGTCTTTGAGTACTTGGGACACATGCTGTTGTAGTAGAACCTTTCTATACAAGATCACAGTCTTCTACAATATTTAGAGGAGAGTTAAAAAATATTTTATGAGCTAAGATGTTGGGACATTTACTGTTTTTCATTTTAGAGTGCAACTGCTCAAATCTGGAATGTCTCACAAAAGTAGGACAAGTGGCTGCTTTAATGCCTGATCCAGATGATCCTTTTCAGGCACATCCTGAGCTAAAGTAGGAAGCTGCACAACACCCGAAAGAAAACAACTTACATATAAACACAGTTTACATTGTATTGCTTTATATCTTCCTAATGATGGAGAAGAACCTGCTGCAAGTTATAGAAAAAAATTGCTTTGTTTGGCTGCAGCTTCATTTCCCAGGTCTCTCTTGAAAAAGGGTTCAGTGGTATTAACGAGTTTTTAAATGCTAAATCAAGCAAACATTCTTTCAATAAATTAATGAGTATACTCTGTAAGCATTCCATTTCTAGACTTGGATTAGTGAACATTTAGAGGTGCCAAATATAATATCATTTTTAAAATCATATAAACATTTTGTACATCACTGAGCAATATTCAGTCCTTGTGTGCTGAAACTACAGCAACAAAAACTAAATAGATCTCTTGGCAACATCAAAATAACCAGCATTCCTTGGCACTGCATAAGGCAATTCATTCGTAATAGCGTTGTCTCTAGGATTCTACAAAACCTGCAACATTATTCATTACAGCACTCTAGAGAGCAGAAACCTGCAAAGAAGAAGTGGATGGGTGCTCATTTTAAACTTCACTGGATTATGTCTAAACTATTGCAATCACAGTAAATTCCAAAGAGTTATAATTTTGGCCTCAGATTCCATTTCCTTCACGACAGCCTGTTCAGTTTGAGAGGTGAGCACTAGTAAGTGCTTGTAAAGGGTGGCAAGAACTTTTATTTTAAGTTTGTCTACTTAAAGGTTTATATGGCTAGGCAGCTTATGGTCTCAGTGATTGCTTGCCTAGTACTGTTCCTATGTTCCTAACCATTATCCGCCTGCTTTTAGTTTTATTATGCTGCTGCACAGCAAGGAAGATTGTTAATGACTGCTCAACACAGTACCTCCATTACTGTCAATACTCCAAATGGCACAACTGCACTAACATCGTACTAAAATTAAACGGGAGATGAGTCTGGCTTGTTTACTTCATCCCATCCACTTCTGCAATGTTAATAATTTCACTGCTAATGTTAGAGACATGCAACAGGAGACAGACTGAGTTGCACCACATTTTCGTGTACCAGTCAACAAATAATTAAATGCCACTCAGTAGAACTAACATTATGGTTATCTTTTCAGCACAAATAAGCAACACACTGGCTCCACAAACAAAATAAAAAAGATTAATGATGTGATGTTATCCTATCTCGCCTTAATTCTGTACTGGTTGGGTTTGGAACCGATCCTCTGTTCCGACTTGCCCGTTTACAAAAGCTCGAGGTCTTCAGGTAGCTCGTGGCTTACACCCCATCCCATGATGTACCAGGGAAATCCCCAGATCGTGTTTACCACTAAACAGATCGGGTGCTTTAACTGGCTGTGGCTAAGTTTCTTTCAGAAATATTTTCTTCTTTATAGAAAAAATAATTTTTTTCTCTATTGTAGTTTAAAACTTAGTTTTTCTTCCCTTTCTGTACATAACAAACTTATTAGCCTGTTTGTTTCATTGTTGTTTATCTGTGGCCATTGCTTTTCTGTTTTAAGGCCTAAATTTCCCCATCCCAGCTTTTGTGTGGGATGTAGGCTCCTTTTGAGCAGTAGTTTTGATACTTAGTTTAAATTAGACAAAGTATGTTAATAGTTAATAGAAAGTTGGCTTAGCTGTCTGTGTTTTCTGCTATCCAGCGATTGAAGTGTGTTGTAGATATAAGTTTCCTTTGTTATCTTAGCTGTATATATCTATATAGAGAGAGAAGGAACATTTTTCTAGTTTCTGTTTAGCCCGTTTGAGTTAGAGGGCTTTTTTCCATGGCGTATAGACTATTTTGGTGTGCTGTGTTTTACTGTGTTCTTTGAACTGCAAGTTAGTTTGTTTTAGTTAGAGAGCAGCTTAGCCCATTGTAGTTAGAGGGCTTTTTTCCCTTGTTTATTCCCTATCTAGAGATATTATTGGTGTGCTGTGTTCATTATAGTGTACTGTGAATTCTGCTATGTCAAAGCAAGCAAAAGATACAAAACCCTTGGGGTTTAAAAAGTGGACTAAGTGCACTCAGAAGATGTCTATAACAGGTGGTCATACAGTGTGTGTGTGTACTGCCTTGTAGCAGTACACTTGCAGGAATCTTGCTCTAGATGCCATTCTTTCAGTTCTAGGGTTCTTTTTGAATGAAAGAACAAGCTGATATTAAAAGTATTACTAAAAACTTCTTTTTCTGAGGTTTTAGAAAAAGGTCAGAGCCCAAAAAACAGACCTCTCCCCTTCTCAGAAATCTGACATATTTGGCCAAAGATCCTCTTCAACTTTCTCGGGTCAATCAGAGCTGTCCAAGAAGTTACCAAAAATTTCTGCTTCAGAACTGACATCTGTCAGGTCCAAGAGACCATCTACCTCGGCTCCATCTAGGTCGGAACCATTGGTATTTCAGGTTCAGAGCCGGTCCGCAGTTTTGAAACCGTTTTTTCCGACTCTTAGATCTCCAATCTTACAAGCTGCAAGATCCCCTGCTCCATCCTCTCGATCTTCCAGGAGCCTTTCCGATGATGATGCAGATCACATGGTGCAGAGACTTTTGAGGACACTGGTGCTAGCCAGATTGTTATCTTAGCTGGCCCAAAGGGTTTCAGAACCAACTCAACCTGCCTTTTCTCTGCCGATTCCTCCTCTGACCCGACTCAGGCTTTCAGAGCCATAATATGTTGAACCAGTAGTAGTGGAATCTACCCCGACTACTGCTCTGACTTCCTCGATGCTGTCCAAGCTCAAGGAGTCTAGGAGCCGATGCTCTCCAGTCTGGTCTGGGGAGGACAGCCTGATCAGACATTTGTCAGATCCAAACCTGCCTCTCGGGCTGTGGCGCGGGTGAGCTCAGCTCCTACATTGGCTTTGGAGCCAACTCCTGTGGTGCTGGGGATGTCTTCTGGTTCTTCAGAACCAGGAGCTTCTTCAGATCATGGGCAAGGGGCCTTCGAGGTGATGAGGAGAGTGCTGTTCCCACGGGCACCTCCACTCTCGGATATATTCATTCTTCCCCCTAAGGCACCAGTGTCCGTCTCAACATAATCGCATCCAGACAGACGTGGAGACCCACGGTCTTGGCACGCCCCAACGGATGAACCCCTCTCCTCCGAAACCTCCCCAGAATACCCTTCTGAGGAGGTCCCTTGGAAGAGATTATGCAAGAGGAAGCATTTAGACTCCCCAGAGGAGTCAGTCACATCAGACACAAACCTCAATGACTCAGAAGGGTCCCCATAGTCACCCTCTGAGGATGTCTCCTTTGCAGACATCCTAGACGTACGTAAGCAGAGAGGTGGCTGGAAGCCCATCAACCCTTCTGAAGAGGAGTCTATTTACCTGAAGGCCTTTGGGTCTCACCTTTCAGCCACTTGGGTGTCGCCGCCTTTTGACGAACTTATGGACCTAGTTTGTCGAAAGGTGTGGGAGACTCCAGATTCAATGGAGCCCACCCCTTGGAGACCAAATAAATTTATCATATCCCCCGAGGATAAAACCTATCTTACAAAAGGTGTCCCAGTAGATGCTGTGGTGGTTGCAGCGGCCACAAAAAAGGAACAGTTGGAGACATCCTCGTCTGTCCATCCTCTAAACAAAGACTCTCAGACAATGGGCAGATATGGAATGTGCACCTTCTCTTCAGCAGCTTTTACACTGCGGTCCCTGAATTATCTCACACATTTTACCAGATTACAGAGAGATCTCCTGAAGGAGCTAGGAGAATACTCTCCAAGGTTCTGTAGCTGCGGGAGTATCAGATAAGGTCACCACCCAGCTCTCCACCTTAAATTCAGTAGTAAACTCCTGCATGAGGCTCATTTCCTATGCAGCTGATGGAGCGGATAGGGCAGCAAGTTCAGGTATTGCTCTGAGGAGGCAGTCCTGGATACGCTTGTGTAACTGTACGAAGCCCTTCAAGTCTACCTTTGTAAATACCACCTTTGATGGCTTGTCATTATTTGGGGCTAAAGTGAATGATACAATAACCAGGTGTGAGCAAGAAGGAAAGACTCTGTCTGCCATAGGGGTCCATTTTTCCCTACCTTCTGGACCATATCCAAAAGGTCAAAGGGGGGGGGGTGTGGTTCTGGAAATCCCTTTTTTTTTCAAGACACACAATGGAAGATGCTTACCACGTGGCAGAGGGGATCCGCAGAACCATGGTGACAGAGAATCATTCTTTGACAAGCTCTACCAGTGTTCCTGAAAGGAGGCCCATCTGCAAACCCCTGGAGGCAGTCGGGGGTCACTTATCTTTGTACCCAGAAGCCTGGCAAACTATAACTAAAGACAAATGGGTACAAAGCATCATATCCAGAGGTTATTCCATACCCTTTTCACTTCCTGTCCCAATCACAAAAAACATCCCAGACATTCCACCCAGTCAAAGGGAACAGGCAACCATAGAAATATAAAAGTTGCTACAAAAAGAGAGTCATCGAGACAGTCCCTGCAGACCAAGTAGGATCCGGAACTTACTCAAGTTTCTTTTTAGTTCAAAAAAAAAACAGGGGACTGGAGACCCATCCTGGATCTCAGCAGACTAAACAAATCAGTAAGAAAGACAAAGTTCCGGATGGTAACACAGCAGTCGATACTCCTTTTTCTGGGAAAAGACGATTGGATGTGCTGTATAGATCTCCAGGATGCATACTACCATATAAAAATGGACAGGCGATCCAGGAGCCCTTTGCCCTTTCTGCTGGGAGCCAGTCGTTACCAGTTTCGAGCTCTGCCCTTTGGTCTCACTACAGCCCCCAGAGTGTTTACCAAATGCATGGCAGTAGTCACGGCTCACTTGAGGTGCCTAGGATTCCAACTGTTTCCATACCTAGATGACTGGCTCCTAGCCGCCACCACCGATCATCTACTAATAAAGGTGAGAGATACCACATTGAGACTCTGCTCTCATTTAGGATTCACAATAAATTACGAAAAATCTGTCTTATTGCCATCTCAGCGTATCACCTTTATAGGAGCAGATTTAGACACTTCAGGAATGATAGTAAAGCTTCCCCCAGAAAGAGTACAAATCCTTCAGTATCAGATCATCAGTCTACTGTTCAAAAGGAAAGTTCAGGCAAGAACAGTTCTAAAAGTATTGGGGACCATGGCAGCAGCAGTAAACTTGATCCCACTGGGATGGCTGCACATGAGAATTCTACAGTGGCTACTGTTCACTCAGTGGTCCGTACAAGAATACCCATGTCCCACCATATCATAATAACTGAATCTTGCAGGAAAGATCTTCACTGGTGGCTTCACTTGACTCATGTGACCTTAGGTTGACCATTTGTTCCCCCACAACCTTTAGCCACAGTGACCACAGATGCTTCCCATATAGGGTGGGGGGTGGCATTATCTGGGAAAGATAGTCCAGGGCACTTGGCGAATTCATGAGGCCCATTTGCACATCAGTGTCCTAGAGATGAGAGCAGAGCTCTTAGTGTTGCAAACATTCCATGACTCTCTTCCACTGGGAACTATTGCAATTCAAACAGAGAAAACAACCAGATCCTACCCCCTTTGTCAAGTGGCCTTGAGAGTATGGCAATGGGTGACCTCCCCCTAACGCTTTCTGATAGCAACACATATCCCGGGGAAATCCAATGTGATAGTAGACAAATTCAGCAGGACTATTCTGATGCCTCACGAGTGGTTCCTAAAGCAAGACATAGCAGAATTGATTTTCCGAAAATGGGGCCAGCCTTGCTGCAACCTTTTTGCCATGTCCATGAATGCCAAATGCCGCAGCTATTTTGCCCTAATCCTCCCTCCGGGGGAGTCACCAAGGAATGCACTTGTACACAACTGGCCCTCGGGTCTCCTCTATGCCTTCCCTCCCTTCCTGTTGATACTCAAAGTTATTTAGAAAGCCAGTGTATTGGGAAGGGCATTAATAGTTATTGCCCCACACTGGCCTCATCAAATCTGGTTCCCATTCCTGTGGCCTCATCTTCAGGAGGAGCCTTGGATTCTGGACCCAGTTCCAGCTCTCCTGACCCATCCGTTGGGATCTGTGCTCCATACTTCTCTTCAAACCCTCAAGTTGACAACATAGCTGGTCCAGTTCGAAACATAGCCAGGCTACCTAGGCTACCTAACCTTTCACCTTCAGTGCAGCATATCCTGATTTCTTCTCATAAAGCTTCTTCGAGGAAATTATATGTCAGCAAATGGAAAAGATTTTTCTCCTGGGCCTCAGAAAATCATATTGACCCTTTCTATGCACCTATATCTTCTATATTGAAGTTCTTAGCAAAGCTTTTTCATGAAGTAGCAGCTGCAGCTATTATTTGAGTTCAATTAGCAGCAATCTCTAATTTCCATTTAGGGGAAACGGGGCTAAACGTCATGTCCCACAGACTTTGCAAAGCCTTTTTGAGGGGTACCATTCTGCTAAGGCCTCCCATTAAACCCCCTTTACCCTCGTAAGACCTCAGTTTTGTATTTTCCCATATAATACTTTCATCCTTTGAACCTACATCTTCCTGTAACCTGAAGTTCTTAACCTGGAAGAAAATTTTCTTAGTAGCTATAACTTTAGCTAAAAGAGTTTTGGAGTTACAAGCACTGTCTATCAAACCCCCATATATGCTATTCCACAAGGGCAGAGTTTCACTCCGTAAAAAAACATCCTTTTTACCGAAAGTATGCTCAGAATCAAATTTGAACCAATCCATAGACTTACCAGTTTTCTTCCCTAACTATGGCAGTAAGGCAGAGTATATGTTACATCAACTAGATATTCATAGGCAATTGCGTTTCTATTTACACAGAACAAAAGACTTTAGGAAGACTGACCAATTATTTGTCTCTTTCTCAGACCAAAAGAAAGGTGCCCCAGTTGCTAAGACTACTCTTTCCAGGTGGTTGTCAGACTGTATTACATTTACCTACAAATCCCAAAACAAACAACTTCCCGACAAAGTAATAGATCATTTTACCAGAGCTGTGTCTAACGTTTTGGCCTTTCAGGCTAAACTGCCAGTTGATACCATTTGTGCTGCAGCAACATGGGCAAGACCTCATACCTTTCTCACTCATTACAAAGTTGATTTGGTCTCCAGGGACAAGACCTCCTTTGTATTCACTGTTCTGAAGAATATTTTCCATTGAACCACTCAAGAAAGATGGTTCTAGGGACGCTGTCCCAACCAGTACAGAATGAAGGCGAGATGGAACAACATCAGTTAGCAGTATAAATTCTTTGGCAATGAATGTGCATAAGAGTACACTTAAAGGCTCAGTAAACGTTCCATGTGTGTTGTCCCTCTCGCCTTCATTGTTACATCCCATCTTTCTACCCCCAACCTTTGGCTCCTGGAGGACCAAGAGGATTTATCTGATGTCTAATTCTGTCTCTGCCCCTCTTCTAGGCTTGTAAACTTGTAAAATTGTATATGTATATACTAGTTTATCAGCAAACAAGAGCTGGGGAATTCCGTAGTGCATCGTGGGATAGGGTGTAAGTCACGAGCTACTTTAAGACCTCAATCTTTTGTAAACGGCCGAGTTGGAATCCGAACCCAACCAGTACAGAATGAAGGCGAGAGGGACAACACACACGGAATGTTATGGTGAGTACATAACTTCTTTTTTTCTGTTATAGTAATACTTTATCAAGAGGACCTTGTTATTGCAATTCGTTTGAAAACCCCCAAGGTTCTGTTATTTTATTAAATTTCTTGCCTGAAGGGTCACTGTGATACTCCAGTTATAATTTAATGAGTGTCTGCCATTTTGGAAAGACGTAATGCATGACCATTAGTCCTGTTTACTGAGCCTTTAAGTGTACTCTTATGCACATTCATTGCCAAAGAATTTATACTGCTAACTGATGTAGTCTCACACATTTTCTAAAGAATGTGAACGTACAGTTTGAATTTTGCATGTTATTAACTGAGTGTCAGTAATAATTGTGTGTGTGTGTGTGTGTGTGTGTGTGTGTGTGTGTGTGTGTGTGTGTGTGTGTGTGTGTATCTATATATATATGTATATGTGTGTGTGTGTGTGTGTGTGTGTGTGTGTGTGTGTGTGTCTGTGTGTGTGTGTGTGTGTGTGTATATATATATATATATATATATATATATATATATATATATATATATATATATATATATATATATATAATGTGATTAGGAAGGACTGGTATATAGGTGTCTACACAAACACAGAAATTCAGTGTGTGTGAAACTCCTGCCTTTGGGATACTGTGTTCATTCTGTCAAGGTGGTTTGGAAATCAACCTTCTCCACTCCAGTTAGGAACTACTACTGTGCAGTATATAACCTTTTCTTGAAATGTATGCTTACAGGGATTGATTACTGAAGTGACATATGAGCATGACTTTGCTCCCTTAATGTCTTGGGACTGTGTGGAATTGACTGCATGGAACATCTGGAGGTTACAGAACCCAGCACTAGCAAAAGTAAGTTCCAGGGTGGAGCTGCTGTTTTTGGAAAGTTCAGAAAAATACCTGATTGGTAGCAACAATTGGTAACTGTGAGTCAGCCATGTATACTTGATGGCCAACCATGGCCCCTCAGAAATCGTAGGCTTCAGGTGGCTGCCCAGATCACCTCTCTCGTAATCTTCCACTGGGCCCAAGTCATGGCTGAAGAGGGTCCACAAAGTACAAGAAAACTCTGCCATTTAACAAGTTTATTTTTGATGCCTAATATATCAATAGAACAGTTTGGTCTGAATCAGAGCTCTCCACTGAGGACTGCATTATCAGAGATGTTGACAGATGTTTTTTGTGTTTCACTGTTGCAGTCATCACATTTAGGTTATCCCTGCCAGGGTATCCTTCGGCCGGCCCAAATACCAGAGACTTAGTATTTCTGCATCAGTTGCTGTCGCTTGAGGATTGACATCAGGTCATCAGTGGTATAAAGTAAGGCAGCCGACGCCATTACATCAGTCTTTCTTGCCATGGAGCCAGAAGCAGAAGCAGTTCTCACGAGTGCAGGTTGGCCGCTACCTGAATTTTCGTTTCTGAATTGAAGTTGAAGTCTTCTAAAGCTAAGTACCCCGTTGGGGATCCTTTTTTCTTGCACTAACTGATGTCAGAAAAAATTAATAATTGTCTCACCTGTGGAAAGCAAATACCACACTGAAACTTACACTCTTACTGCGCCATTTGTCTAGGCCCAGACCACGACATCCGCCATTATTGCTTCTGTGCTTTGTTTAATGCCAGAACTATCCATCGTCGGGCTCTTATTGTAGCCGAATATTTTCGTTTACAGTCCTTGAATTCCAATATGGCTTTGGTAAGCCATCTGATAGCAGATCTTCCAAAAAAACGTAAAGATAAAGACAGAGACAGACCGCACAGGTCCAGACCTTCTGACGATGCTTCCTTTAAGCTAGTCGTCAGTCCTCCGGTGCTCAGTGAGGTGCTTTTGCAGCCCCTGATGCCCACTTCAGTTGATTCGCAGGCCACTACCAAGACTCTTTTGGAGTCCGGTATGCCGCAAAACTCTTCTTTGTGTAAGGATCCTGCGGGCGTCTCTACCTTGGATGGGTCCGGAGCCACTGAGCAGGCACCGGCTTCCAAGGAAGTCCTTCGCACCTCCAAATCTCAACACAAACCAACTTTTTCTTTTTAGACTACCATTCTTTAGAAAACAACCGAGATCCTTAGGCCCAGAGTTCGAATCTCACCCAAGAAACTAACTACCCACTCTCAGGCGCCTGCTACCTTGCCTCACTCTCAAATGCTTAAAATGGCAGAAGATTTTATAATGCTGATCAAGGGAAGCCAAGCACTCCCTCAAAAAGGAAAAGATCTATTCCCAGTACTTTTGTCTGAACAAGAGTCAGATGAATCTGATGCATCTGAATATGAAGACATGCAGCTCCTCTTCACTTATGAGGATTCTGATGCAGAGGAATCCATTCCTTCAGCCTCTCCCCCAGAGAATTTTTCCTTTGGGGAAACCCTGCATACTTTAAGGGAGCATTTCCAATGGGAGAGTCAGGACTATCCTCAGTCTAAAAAGAGACTCAGGGAATTCCTAGATCTTCTGCAACACAGACCTTTAGCCATCTCCCCAGTCCTGGATGTGGTGGATGATTTTTTCCTTGAATCCAGCTTGACTGCTGATGCCCTACCTCCTGCTCCCAGAAAACCAGACAGGTACTACAGAGTCCCTGACTCACACAAATATCTTTTTAAAAATCCAACAGCTGACCCTGAGGTCATTTCTCAAGGGCCAAAAGGGGTTAAAGCAACCTCTGCTAAGTATCCCACCCCCTCAGACAGGGATTCCCGAGCATTGGACAGATGGGGTAAAAAAGTATACACCTCAGCTACTCTTGCTATCAGGGCATTAAATTGACAGTTCCATATGCTTAAATATCAGCAACATACCTTGGAACTCCTTAAACAAAAAAATGTCCTCCCTTCCTGCTTGCTCAGAATCTAAAGATTTACAAGACAATGCATTCTGCAAGTCAAGTAATGAAACACACCTTGCACTGTGGTTTTGACGCCCTAGAAGCTTCTTGCAGGACAGCAGTCACTGGATCTGTCATTAGAAGACATGCATGGCTTAAGGAACAACCCCCTGCCAGACCATGTCAAATCTAAATTGTTGGATGCTCCCTTGCACAAAGATAATTTATTTGGCATTAAGGCAGAAGAAGTCTTAAAAAAGATGAAAGAAAAAGCAAAATCTATGCATACAGTTAAAGATTTCTTATATGTCCAGCCCCCTAGGTTCAGCGGGTATTTTCCCCTCCAAGCACTGGTCTTTTCCTACTTCGAGTAAACAGGCCCAGCCTAGGACCCATGGAAACTGACCCGCTTAACCCAGAGGAAAGGGTAATTCATGCAACCCTAATTGCAAACACTCAGTTTGCCAGCTTGGCTTATTCCCTAACCCCGAACCAATCTGCCATCCTCAGTAAACAGCTTCTGGATGTTATCCATGAGGCCAGACGCCCTAGCATCAAAAAGTCTTATGCAGAAAAATGGAAAAGGTTCTGCACCTGGATCCAGGCTAAGGGGGCCAGTATGCCACAGCCCTCCATCCCTCTCATCCTGGATTACTTAGCTGACCCACTACATATTGGTCTCTCTTTCTCCTCTATAAAAATTTGTGCCTCTGCTATTTCTGCTCATTTTCCCACTGAGCAGCCCCTTTTCTCACACCCTTTGATCAAACAGTTCCTCAAGGGGCTAGCAACTTGAGGCCCACTAGAAGGGCACCAACACCAGCTTGGGACCTTAACTTTGTCTTGGAAAAGCTCACCCTGCCTCCATTCGAACCAGCCTCTTCTGCAGAGCTAAAATTTCACTCCTGGAAGACGGCCTTCCTTCTGGCCATCACTTCAGCCAGAAGAGTCTCTGAGCTGCAAGCGCTCATGACTGTGGAACTCTTCATCATCTTCCATGCAGACCAGGTATCCCTCAGAACTAACCCATCCTTCATGCCCAAGGTAGTGTCCAGTGTGGCTCTCAACCAATCCATTCATTTGCCCACCTTCTTTCCTAATCCCCAGAACAAGGGGGAAAGGATTCTTCACTCTCTAGATGTGCACGGACAGCTCAGATACTATCTGGACAGGCCTAAACCCTTCAGAAAGTCTGATCAATTGCTGGTCAGCTTTGCTGCAAGGGCAGAAGGTGAAGCCATCTCCAAGCAAACCATTTCCAAATGAATAGCACATTGCATCCATTTCTGCTACAAACAGCATGGTAAGCCTCCCCCCAAGGGGGTCAGGACACACTCCACCAGAGCAGCCTCCACCTCTGCTGTTTTCCTCAGAGGAGTCCCGACCAGGGACATCCTGGAGGCTGCCACCTGGACTTCTGTTCACACTTTTACCAGGCATTACCACCTGCCTCTCTTCTCCAAATCCAGGGCAGGGTTTGCCTCTGCAGTCTTGCATTGCATCCTAGCCAGCCCCTAGCTTCCTTGAGTGCCTCCACCCATTTCCTCAGCTTTGGGAATCAACCCAAATGTGATGACTGCAACAGTGAAACACGAAGAACATAGTACAGTTGTGTACACATCATAAATGTAGATGTTCAAGTGTGTTCACTGTTGCAGTCCTGGTTTCCATGCCTCCATCCCCCTTTTTTCTCCTTCTCCTTTTGTTACCATTCTTCCTTGTTGTCCTCCTTTCCTTACAAGGGACATATTGGTATTTATTTTCCACTGGTGGGCTTCTTCCACCAGAACCTGGCCTCCTACTTTGGGGACTTCTGACAGGTTAGGGCAAGAAAAACTGATGTAATGATGTCGGCTGCATTACTTTATACCACTGACGACTTGACATCAGTCCTTAAGTGACAGCAACCGATGCAGAAATACTAAGTCTCTGGTATTTGGGCCAGATGAGGGCTACTCTGGCAGGGATAACCCAAATGTGATGACTGCAACAGTGAATGCACTTGAACATGTACATTCATGGTAAGTATACACAACTGTACTTTTTCTGTCATTAGAGCCTAGAGTTATTTTCTGTTCCTGGAAAGTATTTTTCTAATAACCAAAACACTGGACTGAAAATAAGACAGAAACTCCACTCTTTATTGGCACACAGAAAAGCTTAACAATCCACCAAATAATGCGCTTTCGTCCGGGCACCTCCCAGACTTCATCAGAAAATGCACCATAATGAAAGTACCTCAGATAAATACAACTCAACTCACCTCACATTAATTAAGGAATCAATTATCAATTTAAAAAAAACATACACCACATAGTACCTAAAAGTACAAATACATAGTATTATAAAAATCCTTAAAAAGATACATTAACCTGCAATTTGATGTGTTTTCATAAGTCATAATTTAGCAGCCCTAAGTTTTAAAAGGGGTAACAAAGAAACATAATCATTAAGACCTGGGAATCTGCTGGCCTCCAGATCAATTTGCCAGTAAGTTTCACGATAAGTCAACTTGGATTTCCAAGGTCCTCCCCTTATATCCCTAGGTAAAAGCTCCAACACAAAAAAGGTGAAATCAGCACTCCCACAGGATAATCTATGCCTGTATAATGCATTGTTAGTGTTACATTTTTTAATGTCATTGAAATGTTCGTACATCCAATGTCTCAATTGCCTTTCTGTTTTCCCCACATAAAACCCCTCACATTGACCACATAAGGCAATGTAAACAACCCCACAACTATTACAGTTAGTGTAAGTTTTACCCACCACCATTTTATCCCTTCCTTTGATGTAAATACTTTCAGCGTGGTAAATGTGGGGACACTGTGGACAGGCTCCGCACCTGAAAGTATTTTTCTACTTACCCCACACAATCATGGATAAGAGTTGTCCTGCTCAAACTCTTGAATTACTTTTCAGAGAAGTATTGTATTTATCTCACTGCATAACAATTTGATTCATCTTTGGTCCCCAGTTTAACTGTTTCACTTGAATGTATGCAAGACAATGCCATGCATCACTAAGGATCATTCATTCATTAGTCTAGTAGGGCAGTGTGGCACTGGGGAATTACTGCCAGTCCAGCTATCTGGAATTTTGTAAATAATTATATGTCACTTGAAAATATTAATATGATCTATATAGAAATGTGACAATGCCAGCCCAGCTATCTGGAATTTTGTAAATAATCAGATGTCATTTGTGAATAGTAATATGATTCATATGCTTGTCCTGCAAATGTAAGAGAACTAACTGTAATGTACTGAGCTTCAAGAATGTAACCACAGTGTACCCTACTAGAAAAGAACAGAAATGTATATAAACTATATACTTGTGCAAATGTATGTTTTAATAGTAGAAGCTGGAACATAGAGTTAATTTGCAAAACTTGAATAAAGTAAGTTGAAAAGTAAAGTGTTTTACGATTGTGTTATCTCCCAGTAAGCAGACACAATGCCTAGAGCTAGACGTTTTCTTGTTGTCTTGAAACAGAAATAATTACTAAGTTTCAAATGTAAAAGTGTTTAATTGTTTTACGACTTCCAGTTTTGAGCAGACATCTGAGAGAGATGTATTTTTCACATAGAAATGTTACATTTTGTTAAGTTTCTGTTAGCCTGAGAACTGAAGGTAGGTGACAAAGAGTGATGTCATCTGAGCTAACCCAGCAGTAATGTTGATTATTAATTTAGGAACTCTCTCAGAGAAAGACTGGGCATTTTGTATCTTGTCTTGTACCTAGAAACATCCATTCATCGTGATCTGCATTTGCCTTGCTCTGTAAGTAAGTTATTTAGGGCATAGTATTTTTTGGATATAGACATGAATATAGTAAAGATTAGTTTAGATGTTTTCTATATTTATTTGAGACTGTCCTGCAATGTTGTTTTAAAATATTTCCTGTGATTCTGAACTCTGAAGTAACCGTGTTGATTGAGTATTGTGTTGTTCTTTTATTATTTATTATTAAATATATTTAAACCTTTTACTTGTGGCTGGTTTGTTTAGAGATATTTAAGCTCTTAGAGTACTTACATATGTATTTGGTGACACAGTACAAGCCACTCCTAAATAGCCTTAGTCCTGGTCACACTTATCATTTGGATAATAGTAACATTACACAGTAATATAGGTCACTGTTGGGTGGGCGTTCGAAAGATATGCGTAAATGGGCATGCCTTCGTTGAAGGTTGGATGTCGAGCTGTGGCGACCCTTAACCGGGAAAAGCCGAAAGACGACAACAACAACAACAACACAGTAATATTGGTCACCCTTTGTAAGGGCCTTTATAGTAGCTGATAAGTAGTGTTTGGTGGCAGTGATAACTACCTTATAGTCTGGGCAGAAGTGGGCCTAGTTAGTAAACCTGTGCCAGCCTTCCCCATGAGTGTTTGTGTGTTTGTAAATAAATCAAATTTCAGTGTGTGTGTGTGTGTGTGTCAGCTACTTTGCCAGAAACACGAAGCACTGGTTGGACAGAGAGGGTGCTGGAGGCTTTGGCTTGACCACTTGGCTGAGAGCTTAACCCTTTAGCTGTGCCAGTGGGGAGTCTTTTTGGGGATGTGGAGAAAGAGGGAAAAAATAGCCCCAGACTGACTGTGATTTCTGTGTGCTCTTAAGGGAAATTGTACTTTACTGCATGTGAACTTGTCAACCTCCCAATGTGTACGTCCCTCACTGGTGCTAGTGGTGAGGACTGAGGCTCCTTGATTACTGGACCAGTGCAGGGGAGTCGCAGGCAGTATAGCTTTACGACATAGTTTTGTCTTTACTTGTATCCTATTTCTGGAGTATTAAAATTATTAATGGTGATGGAATGATTTTATGTATAAAACATGAATGCTTTTAAAATAAGCAATTATGAGACATGATTTGAAAATAAAGTGGACAAGGGGTATGGAAAAGGGCTTTCAAGTATCACAAAAATGTGTGATATTTTAAATAATGAACTGCTGTGCAGAAAAGGGCAGAATTAATTAACATTTGAAATGTGCAGGGCAGGGGAATTATTTATATAATTTATTTACTAGAGGTTGCAACTCAGCTGAATAAATTGTATGGCTCTGTGAGAGATGTGATTAAACTTCATTATATAACTAAAATGTTTGTACATATTGCTTAAAGATAAGATTGTTGATTTTAAAGTGACCCTTCTTTATGTAGAGAGTAATAGGTGAAAAAGTGTTTTGCTCATACTTCTATAAAGCAGTGTCTGGGAGGTATCCCTGCTTTCTATTTGATATGGGGCAAATATATTGCATTAAGAGATTATTAATACAAAATGGAAATTCTGGCAAGAATCCTGTGTCATAATACTGTGCATGTTGTGTATTAAAACTGTTATCAAGTGCTATTTTGTAACGACTGAAGTTTCAGACTTTTCAGTTACATATTTAGTTAAACTGACAAATTTGCTTTTTAAATGTTTTTGCCAGAAATTAATATTTCAACATCCATTAGTCTGACGCTGCCATTACTGATAAAGGTATACTATTTGATCCAGAGGAGTCCCAAGCAATAATAATTTATACTTCTGAAGGGTAATATACATATTTGACTCTTAGATATACCCAACTGATCAAACTGCCATGTGGACATGTATAAGATAGACAAAATATGTGAGGCTGAAATTTAAAACATGCTAGCAGAGCTGTAGCAAGAGAGGTTGACATTCTGTGCCCCAATGCAAAGAATACTATACAATGGGATGAGACTGCATATAGGATCTTACTGCATTTTTCACCATTTTCTTCAAGCCAAGTAGGGCTTTGGTAGGTCCATCCCTACTGCATGCCACTATTTTTGAATAACATCGTTTGTTAGTTCCATAAACACAGCAAAGTGTATCTATTTTCTTTTATTTGAACTTCGATTAAAAAAAAAAAAATATATATATATATATATATATATATATATATATAGTTCCCTATCAGAAGCCTGAAACACTATAAGCTTGAAAATCAAAATCCTGAAACCAAAAGCCTGAATATTCAAAATCCTGAAAACCCAAAATCCTGAAACTCAAAATCCTGAAAACACAAAATGGACATACTGACGTCATTGTGGCTTTGCTATTGTTAGCCCTGTGGTGTTAGGTCATGCATTGGGTTCTGGTGAGTGTGCGGTTGGTTTTATGTTAGGGTTAGGGGCGGTTTAAGCGAGTTAGGGTTAGGGCGCAGGTTAGGCATGTATGCAATAGTGACAAATATTGGGGTTAGGGGCGATTTAAGTGAGTTAGGGTTAGGGCGCGGGTCAGGTAAGTGTGCGATATTGATGGACCTTAGGGTTAGGGTTAGGTTCAGGGTCAGTTGGTAGATATTAGTGTCTTTATAGTGACATATTAGCATTATTTGTGTTTTCAGGATTTTGAGCTTCAGTATTTTGGGTTTTTGGGATTTTGAATTTTCAGGCTTTTGGTTTCAGGATTTTGATTTTCAAGCTTATAGTGTTTCAGGCTTCTGATAGGGAACCATATATATATATATATATATATATATATATATATATATATATATATATATATATGATGCCTCTTCCATCCGTTCCTCAACAGATGGGTCTTCAGATCCATTCTCAGATCTGACTTTCACTCCTCAAGACTTTGTATCCTAAGCTCAGGCTCCTCCTCTTACCCATAACTCCTTGTAAAGCACAAAATTACTTCAGATCATGTATGCTGTTTATTTGAGGCAGAAGCGGATATACTTGCTCAGGAGCGAGTTAAACTTTTGTGAGGAAAAATTTTAAGAGTATTTTGATTTTATCTTGTTTTCTGTAGTATCTGATGTCTTATACCCTACCTTTTCCTTTTGTAGCTATAAAATCTATATTCTTAAATTCTTGTATTCAAACACCTCATCTGTAGTTTCTTATTTTTCAATTTCCTCACACCTCTGTACTGTCTCCCATATATATATCTATCCCCGGCTACTTAAGCTGTCTTATATTACTGCTATTCTGTGACTGTCAGTATGTCAGATAAACTGTCTGGCTTTAAAAAAATGTGTGACCTATGGGCACAAGTTACCAGATTTGGATACACACACTTAATGTGTTTACTGTCTTGGAGCTTCCCACTTGGTTGAACACTGCCATATTTGTACTGCCTTTGGCACATGGGCAGTTGTAGAAAGAAGGAAAGAATAAGTTAAACCTAAAGGGATTGGTACTGGAGCTTCTCCTTCATCAAAAAACTATAGACAAATCCAAGGGAGACATAACCTCCAAAGATAAGTCTCCTGAGTTTAGGAAATGCTCTCGAGATCATTCATATTCATCTTTGGCATCTCTGGCTCCAAAATCCTCTAAAACCATGGATCCAACTCTCTTCTCAGAGCCGATCCCAATTGGATCTAAAACTCCCCCTCTTCCAGAGCCACATTTTTCACCAGGGCTAGTCTATCCACTGCTTTCATCTCCATTTCTTCAATCAAAGATTAGCCATCACTCATGCAGACCTCCCTCCACTGCCTCATCCTTGCAGTCAGTTTGGTAAACAAGGAGCCTCTCTGAAGCTGATGTGGACCTCATGATTAGGAAATTTCTCAGGACCTAGATTCAGTTAAGGGTTCTCCCAGCTCAGCTGGAGCCAGGATTTATGTCACTTCTCCTCACCCAGTGGTTGCTCCTACCCCCAACTCACTTCTGTCCTGTATGGCTCAGATGTTATCAAAGCTGAAGCTTTGGCAGTGGTTGTGGGGAGGGATTGGCTCACTTCCAAGGGTTTTGGAGCCATCCCTTCCACTTAGCGCCTTGATACTGGACAGCTCAACACCAGCGTCAACTTTGTATCCGAACCAGGTGGAGTTCATGGGTTTGCCTACTGAGGTATCCTCTGCTCCTACTATTTTGATCTCCGAATCTTCCTCTGCATCAGCATTCCAGATTGTTGAGAGAGCATTGTCCCGATCAGAGACATGGACTTCTCTCCCCAGCTCGATTCCACCCATTCCCCAGAGAACACCCTTTGGTCTTTGTCCTTCTCATTCAGTGCACATGGGACAGCTGGCAACAATGAGCCTTGATTCAGTCCCTGTGGGGAACGTACAAGTTTATTCCATCTCTTCTCCAGAACATCCTACAAGGGTAGCTCCTCAGAAGCATTTGTGTAAAATGAGGCTCATAGACTCCCCACAAGAGTATCTCACAGAGGACATAGATTTTGAAAATGGGGAAGGGTCCCTCAGATCTCCCCTTGAGGATCTCTCTTTCAGAGAAATTCTTGAACTTCACAGACAGAAGGGTGGGTTGTCCTCCGAAGCCCCATCCCAAGAGAAGTCCATGTTCCTCAAGGCCTTCATCTCCAGCTCGGCTACTTCTTAGTTGGTTCTGCCCACAGATAAGATGGTGGACTTTATCTGTAAGTGGGTTTGGAAGGAATCAGACATGACTGAACCAATTCCCCACAAGGCAGATAAGTAGTCGTTTCCCTGAAAGATCATCAACTTTGAAGTAAGGGCTTGTTACAGATTGCATAGTAATGGCATTGACCATCAAAAAAGAGCTTGAAGAGGATGTGCTCCACAGACCTTCAGAATGTATATTACCATATCAGGATGGACATATCGACCAGACAGTATCTCCACTTCCTGCTGGGAGCCAGTCATTTCCAATTCAGATCCCTGCCCTTTGGACTCACCACAACCCACCAGGTGTTCACCAAATGCATGGCAGTTGTAGCTGCATATCTCAGGCTGCGAGACTTTTGAGTGTTCCCGTATCTGGACAACTGGCCTCATTTCTGCCCCTACCAGGAATCTACATATCCAAGCAAAAGCTTCCTTGCTCCAAACTTATTTGATGCTGGGAATTAACATTCAATCTGGACAAGTCACATTTTGCCATGTATAAGTGGTAAGAGTTCATTGAGGCACACTTGGTTGCAATCATTCAGACATAAAAACTTCCACAAAACAAGTTATCAACACTTCACAGTCATGCTCAAGTTGTCCTTTCATCACAACACCAATGGCAATAACGGTCCTTCACTTACTGGATGGTGTGGCAGCTTCCATCACCTTAGCTGCTCTCTCCAGATCTCACATGAGAGTACAGCAGTGGACCCTAGCAGTGCAGTGGTCTATCCAGCAACAGAAAATATCTTTCCTGGTACTCCGTACAAACATTTGCAGAAGTCATGTATGCTGGTGGCTCAAATCCTCTATGGTATTACAAGGTCACCTATTTGCTTCCACCAGCCCAAAGCAACTGTGAACACAGGTGCTTCCCTAGTGGGGTGGGGGTGCCACAATAGGCAAAATGCAGTCCAAGGCACATGGTCCCCTTCCGAGGCCAACCACCATATCAGCATTCTACAGATGCGGGCAGTCTTCACAGCATTGTAGGTCTTTAAGGACTCCCTCCCACAAGGACTGATATCTATCCAAACAGACAACATGTCAGCAGTTTGGTACATGAACAAGCAAAAGGGAGCCCAGTCTTGACTGTTGTGTCGAGAGGCCACGAAGGTCTGGCAGTGGGCAATATCTTCTATTTGCTTTCTCCTAGCAGCACACATTCTGGGGAAGTCCAGTGTTCTAGAGGACAGCTTGAGCAGAAACATCTTCCTTCCTCACAAGTGATCCTTCAGTCAGAATGTGGAGGAGAAGATTTTTCATCACTGGGGCCAACCATGCTGTGATCTTTTTGATTCTCCCCAAAACATCAAATGCAGCATGTTCTTTGCCCTGATCCCCTTGAGGGAGAGTCACCCAGGGATGCACTAATCCACAGCTGGCCTTCCGGTCTCCTTTACGCCTTTCCTCTGACACCTCTCATCCAAAATTTCTGTAAAAAGCACTGGAGAGGAAGATCACAATAATCCTCATTGCCTCCTTCTGGCCCTTGACAAGTTTGGTTTTCCTTCCTATGGCCTCATCTGAAGCATCATCTATGGTTACTGGATACTAGTCCAAATCTCATATTTTTCCATTCCAGCTTGCCTGTCGCAGATATTCAAGCCCTCAAGTTAACCATTTGGTTTCTCCACTTCCAGTGATGGATAGAAAGTCTAGGCTGTATTCCCAAATTATCCATATTCTTACTTATTCCCAGAAACCATCTATTAGGAAGGTTTGCAAAAGCAAATGGAAAGGTTCTCTGTGAAGACTATGGAAAAAAAATTTAGATCCCTTTTCATCACCACTTCTGGTGGTCTTAGACTTTCTAGCTTGCCTTTTTCAGAATGGTGGCAACTGTTCCACTATCAGAGTCCAGTTATCAGGTATTTCCAGTTTCCACATTGGAGAAAATCATTTTACATGGGAAACCGTGTTTTTGGTAGCAGTCACTTTTGCAAAGTGGGTATCAGAACTTCAAGACCTGTTTTGTAAACCTCCTTGCATTATTTTTCATAAGGACAGATTTTCCTTTCAAACCAGTCCATTTTTTACCAAATGCAGCTAATGCAACAACCTTAAATCAAAACATTAATCTTCCAATCAATTTTCTTAAAATTTTCTAACAAAGGAGACTACATGGGCAAAAACAAAACCACTACACCAGATAAAGTCCAGACCAAGCTCCAAAAATATAATGCAAGAAATCCAAGCAGGCAAAGGACATGCACGGCATAAAACCAAGCAGTTTATTTAATAAAAAACATATAAGCGCTTTCACATAGTACTCCTGTGCTTCATCAGCTGTAAAATTCTATCACAAGCCTAAACATTTTAAACACTGTTAAACCAATCACTACTAGCAACCCTTTTCCCTCCAATTAAATAAGTAATGGAAACCAAGTGGTTTAAAGTAACCTAACACTTTAGCAAAATGAGTACATTTTTAGTGTGTTCCAACCACAACTTATATAATAGATTTCAGATATAATAAATAAGGCATATATTGCCGATATCTAAACAGTATAATAGGCGTCATACATAATCCATCTTATCATGCTGTTGCAATTATACTGATGTTTTGGAAAATTTAATGCAGAACTGCATCAATAAAGGCTGAAACAGTCCTGCCATCCACTTATATGAAATAACAATACAAAACTAAAACTGCTACATGAACACTCATCAATCTGCTAAGATGTTCAAAAAACAAACACATAAGCAAACAAAAAATATATATATAAATAAATATAAACAAAACTAAACATCATAGCTAAATACTGTTAACATAAAAATATATATGTGTATATAACAGTAAAAACAGAAAATATATATGTAAATAAATAAATAATGTATGAGGAGAATGTACATATATATATATATGAGCAGACACACCTATAACTGCTATAAAAAGATGTAGATGTGACAGCCAAGGCAAAGAGAGTGCATTAAGAAGGGGGGAGGGGACAAGGTTAGCAAATGTAACTAAGCCTTCTGTCCCTTAAAAAGGGTTTGAGTGACAAAGCTTCATTTCAACCCATGCCCTTGTCAGTTTGTAGCAAAACAATCTTTTCTTTTCAAGTGTGTTCTCATTATTCCCCAACCTTATAGTGCTTGGCAAGATCTCTATGATGAAAAATACAAATCTATGGATGGTACCTTCTTCAACAATATGTTTCTTGACAGCACTTCTGGTGTCTCCAGTGTTGCTGTAATGTATATATTCACTATCCTACTCAGTCTGTTACAGATAATAGATCATGTCTTATTAAGGTAAAAGTATGACTCGTGATCATTACTTGTCTTTTCAAACTCACTTGTTTATCTGTATGTATCATTATTGCATATTTGCAGCTGCTTACATATGATTGATTCTTCCAAAATGTTCATAACTATTGTATATTCTCACTTGTATTAGTTTAATACTTTTATTATGTATAACTACATTATCTTTTTACTTTATTGTTTCTGTGTGGAGCATTTCTCCCCGGGCCTCCACTGAAAATAGACATATGACCAGTGGACTTTCCTGGTTAACAAATGTAAAATAAATAAATAAATAACAATCAAATAACATAAAACTTAAAACATTGAACACATTGGGCTAAATATATAACATTAGCAGTTGAACAATCAGCATAATGCCTAAAAATATATTCTTTATTCATGTCAGAATGTGTAAAAACATTCTTATTGGCAATATACTTGCAAAAATGGCAATATCTACAACCAAATGTTCCTTGTCTCTTAGAATAGTTTTCCTAGTTACCATGCCAATTCTATGGCAAAGCCTACATTTTAATGATTTCAAATTTTTATAAGTAACTTTTGGATATGTCCCCACAACTTGCTGTATCCCACTATTTGCTATTAGGACATGTCAATTCTTATGTATAATATCCATAACTTTCTTATTGTCAGAGGTATAAGGTAAACATAATCTGAATTCTTTTTGCGATAACCAGTGGCATATTCCTTTCTGAAAAATAAGGTTTACCTCTACCTTCCCTTTCCCTATGGGCCATTTGTAAATGTTCATCACATTCGGCCTCAGTATATCCTCTATCCCTAAACATTTTCTTTGATAAGGCTACTTGCTGGAACATTGTACTGTCTTTGGTGGTAAGTCTAGAAGTACATAGAGTCTGTCCTTTCAAAATATTTTTGAATACATATATAGGATGCATACTAGAACATGATAAAAGGTTGTTCGTCCTACATTCTTTCCTGTAAACCTGAGTGTGCAGAACATGCCCTTCTCTTGTTAGCTTGACATCTAAAAAATCAATCTCCTAAAGAGATGTACGTGTAGTAAACTTCAAGAAAGAGGTACTCTCATTTAAAAAAGAAACAAACACCCCAAATAGTTCTGTGAAACCTCTCCAGATAAAAATATATCATCCACAAAACGACTGTAATGTAACAAATTTCTGCTATAAGTAAATTTTACATTCACGGTACAAAATCATTCAGAAAATCTGATCAACTCTTTGTGCCATTTCAGCAAATAAATTGTGTCAAGGAGTTTCCAAATTCACCCTATCCAGGTGGTTATCTGCTTGCATAACTCAAGTATACAAAGAAAGAGATCTTGCCGTAATAAAACCTGTTAAAGCTTGCTGAACTTGGTCTGTGACAACCTCTACAGTCTTCTTTTCCAGGGCATCTACTGATGACATTTGTGCTGTAGCCACTTTGTCCAATGCTCATACCTTCATATCCCATTATAAACTGGATTTACTTTCCAGAAACAAGGCAACATTTGGTTTAGCCATCTACTAGAAATATCCTTCCATGAAGCCACCCAAGACTTAATTATTAGCTGGGGACCCTGTCCCATCCATTGTGGAATGGATGGAAGCGATAACATCCAGATATGAAAGTTCTGTACTTACCATAATGACAGATCTGTGTCGTCTGCTTCCATCCTTCCTCAACTCCCCTTCCACCTGGCCGCCTGTGTTATTTTGAAATGTGTTATTTTATCCCAGTTGACCAGACCGGCCTGTCCCAAGGCCCTTCAAATATACCTTTTTAGCTCCAGATCAGTTTCTGTCTAGTCATGATCTGTTGTATAATCTTTATAATATTTTGGTTATTCCTGTTTAGTGTAAGATCCTAAAATTATTTTTATTGTTTGGCAAATTCAATCTGAGGTAATATTGGGCTTTACAGGGTGTAGTGGGGAAGGGTAGAGCCTGACCTTGGGATGCAAAGTTTTGAATGGATGAAGTCAGATCCGAGATCAGATCCGAAGATCCATCCATTGAGGAAGGACAGAAGCAGACAACACAGATCTATCATTATGGTAAGTACATAACTGTGTTTCTTTTACAGTATTCCTCCTGTGGGTAGGGGTTCATATCAGATGCAGTCAGAGTATTTGCACTTGCCATTTTTTTCTCCTTTGGTTGATGCAAGTGTTGGATTCTTAAATGTGGTACAACTCATCACCAAGGTGAAACTGTTTTTGTACTGAAGATTAACATCTTAAATTATTCAACAATTATCCAGAGTCTGAAGGGACAGCAGCAGAAGGAAAACCAATATACAGCTGTGTACATTCTAGATATGTAGATATGACAGATACTAGTAAACATAAGGGAGAATATCAGAATTGGCATGGTGTAATGTAACATTCTAAAACATGGTTAAAGTGATTCATCACTTTTCTTATCTTACAGGTTGTTTTTTTGTCATAATGCTTCCTTCTGTGGTTTTGCCATAATCGTTTCATGATTTGTGCTCATTTTCCCTTTTTACTGTTATTTTTCATTATATGATGATTCATCTCCATGTACTTCTCTGTGGAATGCTCTCTGACCTTTGATGTCATATAAGAGATTCCACTAAGGCTGTCAGTTCAGTACATAAACAGTTCTGAGGATTAGGGTGGTTTTTACCCAGTGATATCAGTGATGTCAAAGTTTATGGTTTAACATTTGATGTTAGAATTCATTTTGTGGATCAGCTTCACAGCGGTGCCATGTTACTTTGGGAATCTTTTGAGTGGCAGCAGAATGTGTATTGTTTTTGTTTGGTATGTAGGGGCGGAAGTTAGTGAACAGTATGGATCTGTGTGAAAATTAGCTATGACTATAAAACAAGGACTGAGTATTGTAATGATCCTCAAACAAGCTGTGTCTCCTACATTGTGACACACACACACACACACACACACACACACACACATATACATATATATATATATATATATATATATATATATACACACACACACACACACACACACACACACACACACACACACACACACACACACACACACGTATATATACACACACACACACACACACATGTATATACACACACACACACACACACACACACACACACACACAGACATGGCAGTACAATTCATTTTTTTTTTATTGTACTGTGAACCTTTTTATATTTCTGAATAAAATATAGTACAAAACTGAATGTGAATGCATTTGTATTGTTTTTATGCTAAGTTGAAGCCCAGGAAAAACAGTAAGTGCAAGACTCCTTACAAAGACTGCTGTGCTTCAGTATTTCCATCCTGTCCTCTAGTACTGTTTACCTAACATGACATCAAGGAATTTTGGAGAAAAAAGGTTTCAAAATATCAGCAGAAGCTCTGTGTTGACATTTTCAGTTAGGAAATAAATAATTCCACCAAAGAAAACACATAGCAGTTAATTTAGTAAATAGTACTGCTACTGCTATTGCAACACATGCAAAACAAAATCTTAACATTTAAAAAAATTGAGTTTAAGTGATTTGCGTAGGTGTTACTGCAGACAACACAATGAACATGTGCAGTTCTGTATCGAGTAAACACGAGTAATAAAGCTATCCTTCACCCAAGTTGTTACAGAAGCTGCACACATAAACATGAAATGCAATATATTTTAAAATTATCTTCAGTAAACTTTATAACTTTAACTTGAATGTATTGATTTGAGTACACTTTCGACTTTTTCCCAGTTAGGGGTCGCCACAGCGGAACTCCGGTCTGCTAATGATTGGCAGTTCATTTTTACGTATCGGATTGCCAGGCCTGACGCACAACCTTCAACTAAGGTACGCCCATTCACGCATGTCTCCACGCAGAAGACGCTCTAGCTGAGAATCGAACCGGACAGCGTCTTACTGTGAGGCGATAACAGTACCGCAGCACCACCACCGCGGTAAATGTACTGATTTCAGTAATTCTTTTTAAACCAAATGGCAACTTATTACTGATGTCTATTTTTCAGCCAGAAGAAGCTTGTAGTAGCTTCAGTAACCAAATGAAAAACTTCTTGACATGAAATGAATGAAGTTAACAATGTTCTCCAAATGTCTTTGTATTTAAAATCAATATGCACATTCTGCAATTCTTATTTGTTCATTTGATTTAAATGTATCAAGATGTGACAGTAGGAGCTTCTGAAAACAGAAGTGCAGTGCAGTGTTCCCTACCTTTGCAGACATTATTCAGATACCTTAAGCCTTTGTATGCAGGTAATTTATACCTGCATGGTATGGTACACTATTGACAGAATGTTTGCCCAGAACAATATATATTAGTTGGGTTAGTAATTCAATACTTGTTTCAGTGTGGGATTTGTGTTCATGACATTTCCGAAGGTTTGACAAGCAGAATGCTGTTGGTTAAACTTCCAATTAACAAAATGAGTTGATTCCTTTTATGGCTATTAATATGCTGTGACTGATTACTATTTTAAAAGGTTTTCAAATGAATTTCATTGAATAGAATGGATTTATTTAATATTATTATTAGGAGGTTAAAATGTGTAATTAAATTGTAACTTGGACAGGATATGTACAGTAAACTCTCAGTTAACCAGAACTCAAGCAACTGGCACTCACCCACAGGGAATCGGCAATCTCTCACAGACGGGTCTATATCAGCATATCGAATGCTGAAAATGACAAATGCAATTTAATCGAACTGAAATGTTCGAAATCTCAAAAGAGCGAACTTGGAACATCGATTTCTTTCCCAGGGAAAGAAATTGGTGTTCCGTGCAAAAAAAAAATTGTTTTCAATACTTTAAGCACTGACAAAAGTGGGGGGGGGCTTTGCCCCCAACACCCCAACATGGGAGGCTGTGCCCCCCACCCCCTACTTAAATATACCAACTCCAAGACCGCACCACAATGGAGGAAATAACAAACTCCGATGATGGCCCACTGATTTCCTTGGGAAAGAAATCGATGTTCTGTCAGTTCGCTCTTCTGAGATTTCGAACATTTCAGTTCGATTAAATTAAATTCAGTGTTTACAGCATTCCAAATGCTGATAGGAACCCTCACAGACAGTTACTTCTGCTTTCATACATGCATTCACTCACCCTTTCTTTCTCCAATCTCTCATACACACTTCTCTTTGGTTTTCATACATCTCTCCAATCTCTCACACACAGTCACTTCTGCTTTCATACATGTATTCACGTACTCTTTCTCTCTCTGATCTCTCACACTCACTTTCTTCAGCTTTCATATATCTCTCTGATCTCTCACACACGAGTCACTTCTGCTTTCATACATGTATTCACCCAGTCCTCTCGCTCACCCACACAGTCTCTTCAGCTTTCATACATGCATTCACTCACTCACTCACTCACTCCGATCGCTCACTCACACAGTCTTTTCAGCTTTCATACATGCATTCACTCACTCCAGTCGCTCACCCACACAGTCACTTCTGCTTTCATACATGCATTCACTCACTCTGATCGGAGCTGATCCTTGGCTCCAACTCGGCCTATTTACAAGCTGGAAGTCTTCTAGTTGGCTCATGGCAATGTAGGTATCCCATGGTGCAACAGTACAATGCCCAGATCTTGTTTGCCTTGTCGACGAGTTTGGTTGTGCTTCTCTTTGGCTACTGGCTAAGTTTTCAATTTATTCAGAGTTTATACAAAATTTTTGGACTTTTCTACTTAAAACTGTTATTATATCATTGTTTAGTCATAATGTAGTTTGCAAGTTAGAATAGTTAGCGTTTATAAGTATGCCGTTTGTGTGCAATTTCTTTAGTACAGTTGGCCTTTTGGCTTCATAGTATTTGGTATCCTGTGTGCTGGTTTTTCATGTTTAATAATTAGAGTTTAGTTATTGTAGGTGCCTTTTGCGCTCAGTTGTTTAATAGTCATAAGTCAAAGTTTTTTGCGGATTTCCACTTGCTAAATTTGTTAATGTTGTTAACAGATCGAGGTTCTGTTTTCCATAGTCATAAGTTTTTTTGCGGTTTTCCGCTTGTTAAATTGGTTAGTGTTGTTAACAGAACAAGGTTCTGTTTTCCTTGTTGAGTAAATATGAAATTTACACTTTATTCCTTTTTGAGTGTGTGACGACTCTTCTTATTGTACCTTCCCCTAGGTCTGTTTTAGTTAGAAGACATAGTTTTCCATTTCCTTTTCCTGCCCGGGCTAGACCCGTTTAAGTTAGAGGACCTAGTCCTCGTAGTGTCTTTCTCTTTCCTGCAGGGCTGGGCCCATTTAAATTAGAGGACCTGGTCCTCTCCTTTTTCTTTCTGTGTGTGTGTGTGAGCTCATCTCTGTGAAAATGCCTAAAGAAAGCAAAGACCATAAGCCATCTGGCTTTAAGAAATGCATAAAATGCTCACAGAAGATGTCCATAACGGATGGCCACAGTAACTGCATTTACTGTTTGGGGGCCATCCACTTAAAGGAAACTTGCTTATTTTGCCACTCTTTCAGTGCTAGGGTGTTGCAAGAAAGAAAAAATAAGCTTATCCTAAAAGGTCTTCTAAAACCTTCCTTTGAGCAAGATCTGGCTAGCTCTTCCTCCTCTTCTAGATCTCTGGTATCTAAAAAGGAAAATTATATATTAAATATATTTAGTATTATTATTATTATGTTTAACAATTATTATTAACATTTATATTTGGTACAATCTATATGAAATTGATATATATATATATATAATAATGCATCAACAGTGCATAATTTTAAAATTTTTCATATTTTTAAATTTTTAAATATCAGTTATTTAGCATAGGGTATTTATAAGAATATTTATAACATAATATTTATAAGAATGGTGTAGAAATTGTATATTTATAAGAATGGTGTAGAAATTGTATATACATACACATTTTTAGATAATCATTTCCTCTTTAAGAGATTTAATTTAATTTAATTTATGTGTTTGGCGCCAAAATTCATGGTATTTAATGAAATTATGTTCAATGAAGTTTGTTCTGATGAAGTCTGCTAGTCAGATGAAAGCGCTTAACCTGTTGGTGTTATTTGTTTGTTATTAAACTATTGGTGACTTTATTTGGAAACGTATCTTATTCCACTTTTCGAGCTGAGCTGTTTTTGTTGTGTCTCCAGTATCAGTGAGCTGTTAATTTACGTTGTCGGTCTTGCTGTAGTGTAGTCCTGGTTGGAGCTGATATGGATTCTATTAACGAAGACGCTCATGCTTTATCGGATAAAGTGGACACTGCTGAAATCGCAAGCATTCGTATGGAGGTTACAGCTTTAAGAGACGAGGTTACTCAACTTTTAGATTTAGTGAAGCGTCATGTTCCCGTCCCCAATTCTCATGATGAAGTCATCACTGGGGACAAATTACAGTCTACAACAGTCGGAGGGGAAATTACTCGTGTTGGGAAGGAAGTGGAACATAATAATTGTGTGAATGTCAGTACCCAAATTGAAATACCGAATGGACAAGGGAAACCCGGTGAGGAAGGTATTTCATTACCACAAGAACGTATATATGCCAGCAAGAAGGATTTAAACATTAGTAATACATCTATGGATGATTTCACCTTTGATTTTAGTCTTTTTCACGCTCATGATGAGGCTGGGCGGACAGGGGCTCGTCCTAAGCGGTTGTTGCCCATGAAAACCTATTCTGCTATGGCCAGGGCACAGGACAAAAATCAAGGTACTGAGTTAACTAAAATATATTCTAGTCCTAACATCAACAAAAGGGGTTTCAAGTACCCTTCTAAACAGTTCAAAGACAATAAAGTGGACAGATTAAATGGTGAAGGGTTGAACAGTCATTTGGATCGTTTTTTGAGTAATAATTATGAATATGATTTTGAAAAACATGATAGACCCAATCCATGTCATACTAGTGAACAATTTTTTAGTAGTACGAAACCACAAATAAGGGACACTATATATTCTTTGGGCAAAAAATTAATAGCTAGCAAAAATGTCAAGATAGAAAATGCTTATTTTGACAAATGTATTGCTCTACAGATTGTTCCGAAAGGTATAAGATTCTTTAAAATATCTATGGGGCTTGATTTGAATAATGATACTAGGGTAGAATTTAATGTATTATTTGATAGCTTTGGTTTTAGTTATATCAAATTATTGATGAAGAAAAATGATGAAAAATTGTCCAAATTAATACAGGAGATGGACAAATTAAATGCTGAGATTCTAAACAATGACAAGTTCAGTCAGTGGAAGGATTTGTACGATAAGCAGTTTATTACAGCAGAACGTCAAGCGGCTAATATATTTGAGAGGAAACACAGGAAAATTACTAGAGATGTAGAACAGTATGCCAATTATAGGGCATATATTTGGCCTGGACACCATCATCATAACATTCACAATGATGAAGGAGAATGGCATTATAGAAATGATCATAATAATATGGACAGGAATCAAAATTTTCAAGGGGGCAGGTTCTATCCCCCACCAAAATATACACATGGACAAGTAAGCAGGAGATTGAGATAGACAGGGCAAGTGCAGAAGTTACTGTCTATGATTCTGCTACAGAGCCATGTAAAAACAGTGAAAAAGTTGTCCCTTATTTGGAAAATGCCTTTAGTAATGATACAGCATGTAAAGGAAATAGTTATGAAGTTGTTAATAACTCAGTTAATGAAGTCACTATTCACAATAATTTTTCAGTCAGTGGAGTATGTGAAGGCAGTAAAGAAGTTGCCACTATGTTAGATAAAGACGTAAATAACGGAATGGTATGTACTCACAATAGTATAGATGAAGTAGTCATTAGTAGTGACAAGCATGATCTATCTAATAATAACATTAATAATAATATTATATATACTAAAAATGGTTTCAATGTATATAACTACTCTAATTCAGATATTTCTGAAGATTTTTTTAGGGTATTCTCAAAAGGAATGAAATGTATTCCTACAGTGAGTTTTAATTTAGTGGACAACATATTAGAAGTGAAATTATTTTGTAGAAGGTTAAACTTAGCCATTCAATTTCAAGGGAATAATAATGAAGGCAAAGAATTGATTCCTAAAGAACTTAAAAAGAAAAGCAAGTATATACCACAGTCACACAATGGTGGCCAATTATGAGAATATGGTCTGTAATGACATATATAGATTTTACAATACTTATAGGATGGATGAAAGTATTAAAAGCGGTGTACAAGTTAATTTAACCAATGAAGAACGCAGTTGTTTGTCTAAATATGTGGGCAATAATGAAATAAGGTTGATGAAACCTGACAAAGGGGGAGGGATTGTCTTATATAATAAAATGGATTATATTGGAGAAATATATAAGATTCTGTATCAATCTGGAAATTATGATGCAATATCCCTCAATGAAATTAACATAGGCTACAAACGTATAGATTTAGCAATAGAGGAATATTGGCTTGATAATCGTATTACTTTTGAGACATATCAATTTTTAAAGGTGGAATACCTGACATTAGCCACCATAGTTGGTATTCCCAAAATACATAAAAATTTAACACACACCCCTTTTAGACCCATTATTTCGGGTAGTAGATCCAAAACTTTCCCGCTAGGAGTGGCTATTGATAAGTGGTTAAAGCCCATATACAACAATATTCCACATCTCATTAAAGATTCTTGGATGTTTCTTGGGCAGTTGTCATCTCAAATATGGGACAGTAAACTTATGTTTATCACTATAGACGTAGGGGACTTATTTTCGTGCATTCCTAGAGATTTGGGATTAAAATATTTTTGCAGTAGCCGTAGAAAGTACTCCAGTTTTGAATGGGACAGAATCTGTCTCATTTCAGATATGATGGGGTTAGTCTTGGATCATAACTACATTCATTTTGAAAATGAATTTTTCAGGCAAACAAGGGGTGTGGCGAATGGGGCATCTTGTGCTCCTATCTTCGCCAACCTTGTCATGCTAGAATGGAAGTCTGAGTTTTTATTCAAGTCAGAATTTTTTCAGTATATAGTTTATTATACTAGGTTTTTGGATGATCTATTTGTACTTTGGAAGGGTCCCATTGACAAGATTGATTAATTCATTGGTTATATCAATAATACGACGGACTTTCTCAAATTTACCTATACTTCAAATGCACATGGAATAGCTTATTTGGACACATACATTAGTCATGGGGAAGAAGGATTTGTTTCCAGAATATATAGGAAGAAGACATTCTCCAATGACTATTTAGAATTTAGCAGCAACCACCCCCCACATATGTTTAAAAACATTTTTAAAGGGCAGTGTATTAGGGCTGCCTGCATGTCATCCACAAAAGGAATAAATGTTGAAAGAAGTGGACTTTATTAAATCTATGTTTATTGAAAGGGGGTACCCATTGAGATTATTGAATGATGTAGTCAAATATGTTACAAGTGAATGGGGTAGTAAATATGTACCATTATTAGGGAATATGTGTGCTAGCACTGCACATAATACGAAACAAAAGCTTGAACCAAGTAAATTAGTGTATGTACTTATGTATTCACCTGTTGTTGAATATATAGAAGCCATATTAAAAGAACATTGGAATATGGCAATGAAGGATGACAATATTTTGAAAGTTGTAGGTATACATCCAAAGATTGTCTACAAGACTGGTTTTAACATTAAAAAACTTTTGGTATCGTATAGAAGTGACAAAGACAAAAATAAGGGAAGTGTTCGTACCACAAAATGTGGAGCATGTAATCAGCGCTTTTGCATTAATGAAGTTGAGGGGTGCAAGTTAGATAATCTTGACCAGACATATATTTATAGCAGGGGTGGAAATTGTAACACTAGGTATGTGGTTTATTTAGCTACCTGCATGGCATGTAATGCTTTTTACATAGGTAAGACTGAGAGACAGTTTAAACGACGTATTTATGACCATTTATATTGTATTAGAAACAAAGACAAAAAGAATGCATTATATCGACATATTGACCATAGTGGTGACATGCATCATTTTAAATTTATCATCATAGATACTGTGGGTATATCACCATATGGAGGCAATTTTAAAGCCTTATTGGCCTTGAAGGAGAGTAGATGGCATATGTTCACTGATGCCACTAGACACCCTGGCATCAATGATTTCATTAGCATTAAACCACATTTAATTTTGTCTTAAAAGTTTGTTAATTTTGTTTATTCTGTTGAAATTATATATATTTATTATTATTATTATTATTATTTTAACAATTATTATTAACATTTATATTTGGTACAATCTATATGAAATTGATATATATATATAATAATGCATCAACAGTGCATAATTTTAAAATTTTTCATATTTTTAAATTTTTAAATATCAGTTATTTAGCATAGGGTATTTATAAGAATATTTATAATATAATATTTATAAGAATGGTGTAGAAATTGTATATTTATAAGAATGGTGTAGAAATTGTATATACATACACATTTTTAGATAATCATTTCCTCTTTAAGAGATTTAATTTAATTTAATTTATGTGTTTGGCGCCAAAATTCATGGTATATAATGAAATTATGTTCAATGAAGTTTGTTCTGATGAAGTCTGCTAGTCAGATGAAAGCGCTTAACCTGTTGGTGTTATTTGTTTGTTATTAAACTATTGGTGACTTTATTTGGAATCGTATCTTATTCCACTGTTCGAGCTGAGCTGTTTTTGTTGTGTCTCCAGTATCAGTGAGCTGTTCATTTACGCTTTCATACATGCGTTCACTCACTCCAGTCGCTCACTCACACAGTCACTTCTGCTTTCATACATGCATTCACTCACTCTGATCGCTCGCCCACACAGTCTGTTCTGCTTTTAAACATGCATTCTCTCATACAAGTTCTGCGTGCCACTCTCGAGCAACCAGAAACTACAGATGTTCTGTAGTCCTATCTCACCTTCATTCTTACATATGGGATTGGAGCTGATCCTAGGCTCCAACTCGGCCTATTTACAAGCTGGAAGTCTTCTAGTTGGCTCGTGGCAATGTAGGTATCCCATGGTGCAACAGTACAATCCCCAGATCTTGTTTGCCTTGTCGACGAGTTCGGTTGTGCTTCTGTTTGGCTACTGGCTAAGTTTTCAATTTATTCAAAGTTTATACAAAATTTTTGGTCTTTTCTACTTAAAACTGTTATTATATCATTGTTTAGTCATAATGTAGTTTGCAAGTTAGAATAGATAGCGTTTATAAGTACGCCGTTTGTGTGCAATTTCTTTAGTACAGTTGGCCTTTTGGCTTCATAGTATTTGGTATCCTGTGTGCTGGTTTTTCATGTTTAATAATTAGAGTTTAGTTATTGTAGGTGCCTTTTGCACTCAGTTGTTTAATAATCATAAGTCAAAGTTTTTTGCGGATTTCCACTTGCTAAAATTTGTTAATGTTGTTAACAGATCGAGGTTCTGTTTTCCATAGTCATAAGTTTTTTGTGGTTTTCCGCTTGTTAAATTGGTTAGTGTTGTTAACAAAACAAGGTTCTGTTTTCCTTGTTGAGTAAATATGAAATTTACACTTTATTCCTTTTTGAGTGTGTGACGACTCTTCTTATTGTACCTTTCCCTAGGTCTGTTTTAGTTAGAAGACCTAGTTTTCCATTTCCTTTTCCTGCCCAGGCTAGACCTGTTTAAGTTAGAGGACCTAGTCCTCGTAGTGTCTTTCTCTTTCCTGCAGGGCTGGGCCCATTTAAATTAGAGGACCTGGTCCTCTCTTTTTTCTTTCTGTGTGTGTGTGTGAGCTCATCTCTGTGAAAATGCCTAAAGAAAGCAAAGACCATAAGCCATCTGGCTTTAAGAAATGCATAAAATGCTCACAGAAGATGTCCATAACGGATGGCCACAATAACTGCATTTACTGTTTGGGGGCCATCCACTTAAAGGAAACTTGCTTATTTTGCCACTCTTTCAGTGCTAGGGTGTTGCAAGAAAGAAAAAATAAGCTTATCCTAAAAGATCTTCCAAAACCTTCCTTTAAGCAAGATCTGGCTAGCTCTTCCTCCTCTTCTAGATCTCTGGTATCTAAAAAGGAAAAGTCTAAGTCCTCTAAGAGGCTCTCCCCGGCACCGGCTGGTGTCTCGGAGCCACCTCTTAAAATTACTAAATCTGATAAGTCCACTGTCTCATCGGTTCCACAGAGTTCAGTGCCGATTGAGAGTAGTACTGCGATTACAGGGTCGGCCCAGAGTAGCTCGGAGCCATCCTCTGAGACTTTTACGGAGCCGGTCTATGTATCTTCTACTGGTCTCCCCTACATTGAATTCATCCATACTGCAGAGATCCCGTTCTCCTACTCTGTCCTCCAGGTCTTCCAGGAGTTTATCGGAAGAAGATGTGGAGAGGGTAGTGCTGAGACTCTTGAAGTCATCTGCCTTACCGAAATTGTTGTTGGCTCTGACCCAGTTGGTTCTGGAGCCACTTGAGTCCGTTAAGCCCCCTTCGGTCATTCCTCCTCCGAGCCATGCTGGCCTTTCAGAGCAGGTGTGTTTGCTACCACTGGTGGAACCCTCATCTCCAGCTCCCCCTGTGGCTGTTTCAGAGCCGAGTTCTGATCCGACACTCTCAGTGCCATCCGTGGTGTCTAAGAGCCGAAGCTCCCCGGTCGGCCCTGACAGGGATGCCTGGAACCGAACCTCTTTGGTTCCGAGTCTCCCTCTTGGTGCGTCAGCGAGGGTGAGTTTGGATCCTATGTCTATCTCGGAGCCGATGGCATCCTCTGTCTCTTCGGAGCCGGAGAGGTCGGCATTCGAGATGATGAGGAATGTGTTATCCCAATCTTCAGCTTCTACCAAGGGTACTGACACTCTTCCCCCTAAGGCACCTACTTCTGTCTCAGCTCCTACTCTCTCCGTGGACAGCAGAGATCCTCAGCCTCAGGAGCCACCGGCCGGTGGCCCCCACTCTTCCAAGACCTCCCCCGAATATCCTTCCGAGGAGCCCCCACAGAAGAGAACATGTAAGAGGAAGATTGTAGACTCCCAGGATGAGTCTCTGACCTCTAACACTGACCTCGAGGAGTCAGAAGGGTCCCCCAAGTCATCCTCTGATGATGTGTCCTTTGTAGACATCCTGGAAATCCTTAGAGGTGCGGCTGGCCCACTGTCACCCCTTCTGATGAGGAGTCAGTGTACATGAAGGCTTTCGGGTCTCAAACTTCAGCATCTTGGGTGTCTCCACCCTTCGATGAACTGATGGAGCTAGTTAGTCAAAGGTGTGGGATAACCCTAATGCTGTGGAGCCAGTCCCCAGGAGACCAAATAAGTTTCTTTCTGCACCCCTAGAAAAGGATTTTTTGTCTAAAGGTGTTCCCGTAGATGCCATGGTGGTGGCGGCAGGTGACCACTAAGAAGGAGATAGCAGAGACTTCTTCTGTTCATCCACCAAATAAGGAGTCTCGAACGATGGACAGATATGGGAAGCATATCTTCTCTTCAGCGGCATTTACCCTTAGATCGCTGAACTACCTTACTTACTTCACGAGGCTTCAGAGAGATCTCCTTAAGGAGTTAGGAGATTCTCTACAAGGTACATGTACTCTGGGAGTCCCTGACATGATATCTGCCCAGTTGTCCACCTTGAACTCTATCATCAACTCATCCATGCGGCTTATTTCGTATGCAGCCGATGGAGCGAGTAGAGCAACGGCTTCAGGAATTTCCCTAAGGCATCATTCCTGGATGAGTTTGTGTAACTTTGCAGAACTGTTCAAGTCTACCTTTACCAACGCCCCCTTTGACGGTTCCTCATTGTTTGGAGCCAAGTTAAAGGACACTCTCACCTGGTGCGAGCAAGAAGGAAAAACACTCTCTGCTGTGGGAGTACGTTTTACTGTACCTTCTAGACCATATCCTAAGGGTAAGATATAGTTCAAGAAGTCCCAGAGGTTTTTCCAGGATGCACAGGGTGACTCCTCCTTCAGAGGCAGAGGAGGAGGAGGAAATGGTAGATGTCACCCTAGAGGCAGGGGCGGTCCACAAAACCAGGGAGGTCGCGATTCCTTTCGGGGCCGGCCTTACCAGCACTCCTGATGTGGGGCCCGACTGTGCTTCTCTGGGGCCGGGCGGGGGTCGCATTTCTTTGTATCCAGTGGCCTGGCTGGGTATCACTCAAGACAAGTGGGTACAAAGAATTATTACCAGAGATTATGTCATACCCTTTTCTCTTCCACCTTTTGTTCCCAAGAGGATCCGGATGTTCCACCCAATCACAGGGATCAGGCAACTGTGGAGGTCAACAAGCTGCTGTCAAAAAAAGTCATCCAAACCGTCCCCGCAGACCAAATAGGATCTGGAACTTACTCCAGATTATTTTTAGTGCCAAAACATACAGGGGACTGGAGGCCCATCTTGGACCTCAGCAGATTGAACGGATCAGTGAAGAAGGACAAGTTCCGGATGGTGACACTGCAGTCTCTACTCCCCTTATTAGGGAAAGACAATTGGATGTGCTCAGTAGATCTCCAAGGCACTTACTACCACATAAAAATGGACAGGAAATTGAGGAGTCATCTACGCTTCTGACTAGGAGCCAGTCATTACCAGTTTCGTGCTCTGCCCTTTGGTCTCACCACAGCCCCCAGGGTGTTCACCAAGTGTATAGCGGTAGTGACAGCTCACCTGAGACGTCAAGGATTCCAGGTGTTTCCATATCTGGATGACTGGCTCTTGACTGCCCCCACCAGGCATCTACTTCTTCAGACCAGGTACACTACCATTCAGCTGAGTGCCCAGCTGGGAATTTCTATAAACTGGGAAAAATCTGCCTTATTGCCCTCTCAATCTGTGATTTTTATAGGTGCAGAGATAGACACAGTAGACATGTTGGCTTGTCTTCCTGTAGAAAGGGCACAGAATCTGGTTCTTCAAATTCACCGTCTTCTCCCCTTACAAAGGGTCAAAGCCAAGACTATTCTACAGCTTTTAGGGACCATGGCCTCCACCGTATTGCTAGTGCCACTAGCCAGACTACACATGAGGATTCTTCAGTGGCTCCTGTCGTCCCAATGGTCCTTTCAGCACCTACCATTATCTCATCACATTTTATTGACAGACTCTTGCAAGAAGGACCTCATTTGGTGGACTCTACCCAATCAGTTAACCACGGGCACTCCATTTGTTCCTCACCAACCTGTTGCCACTGTGACCACGGATGCCTCACAGATAGTGTGGGGAGGGGGGCATTATCTAGGCAGGACTGTCCAAGACACATGGCAAGATCATGAAGCTCACCTGCATATCAGTGTTCTAGAGATGAGGGCGGTGCTCCTGGCGTTGCAAGCACTTCACAACCTTCTGCCTCTGGGGACTATTACAGTACAATCAGACATGTCCGTAATATGGTTTCTCAACAAACAAGGCGGAACCAGATCTTATCCATTCTCTCGCGAGGCCATTCAAGTTTGGAAATGGGTGATATCTTCCCTGCATTTTCTGGTGGCAACACATTTCAGGGACAACCAACATGATAGCCGACAAGCTCAGCCGGGCAATCCTGATCCCTCACAAGTGGTCTCTGAAACAAGAAACAGCGGAACAGATTTTCCACAGATGGGGACAGCCTTGCTGCGATCTCTTTGCCAGTCTAATCAATGCCAAATGCAGCAGCTACTTCTCCCTCATTCCCCCTCCGGGGGAGTCACCGAGAGACGCACTTGTTTACGATTGGCCCCTGGGTCTCCTTTATGCTTTTTCTCCCTTCCCTCTCATTCACAAGGTTATTCAGTAAGCGAAACGGCTGGGAAGTAAACTGATCCTCATTGCTCCTTACTGGCCTCTTCAGGTTTGGTTCCCCTTTCTTGGTCCTCTTCTCCTAGACGATCCTTTGATTCTGGACCCAGTTCCAGACCTGTTGACTCACATGTCAGGTTCACTTCACCCCTCCTTACAGACCCTCAGTTTGACAGTGTGGCTCACCCTCCGTAACTTATATCCTTACGTCTTCTCATAGACCTTCCACTAGAAGACTATACTCCAGTAAATGGAGAAGATTCTATATCTGGGCAGAGAAGATGAATGTTGATCCTTACACTGCCTCCATTCCAGTGGTTTTGGAATTCTTGTCTGAGCTTTCTCACCAGGGATCTGCGGCTGCCACTATCAGAGTTCAATTAGCAATGATTTCAAATTTTCATCTAGGCTTTCAAGATTCTAATCTGATGTCACATAGGCTGTGCAAAACTTTCCTTAAAGGTGCCACTTTGTTAAGAGCCCCCTTGCAAGAACCTGTGGCCTCATGGGATTAAAATTTTGTGTTATCCAAATTAACTTCTCCGCCCTTTGAGCCTTCTCATTCATCCCCTTTGAAATTCCTGTCTTGGAAGACTTTGTTTCTGGTGGTTATTACATCTGCCAGATGGGTGTCAGAGTTGCAAGCATTGTCTGTGAAACCGCCTTACTTGATTTTTCACAAAGACAGGGTGTCCCTTCGTACTAATCCTTCTTTTGTCCCCAAGGTCTGTTCCCATGCCTCCTTGAATCAGTCCATAGAACATCCGGTTTTCTTTCCAAATCATTCCAATGCAGCTGAATACAGGTTTCCTCAGCTCGATGTCCATAGTCAATTACGTTTTTATTTGCACCAGACTAAGGAAATCAGATCAATTATTTATTTCCTTTCAGAAATCCAGGTCAGGCTTACCAGTTTCCAAAGTAACACTCTCAAATTGGATTTCTAGCTGTAAAGCTTACGTTTACAACTCTGAGGGTAGACCTTTACCCTTTAAAATCAAGGCTCATTCTACCAGATCTCAGTCTACCTCTACAACCTTTCAAGCCAAGGTCCCACTTGATAATATTTGTGCATCAGCAACATGGGCTACCCCTCACACTTTTATTACTCGTTACAAATTGGATTTAACCTCCAGGGATAGAGCATCATTTGGTTCCATGGTACTCAGGAGTATTTTTCCTTGAGCCACCCAAGAATAAGAAGCTAGGGACGCTGTCCCATATATAAGAATGAAGGCGAGATAGGACTACAGAACATAAAGAAGTTATGTACTCACCATAACGTTCCATGTTTGTAGTCCATCTCGCCCTTTATTCTTATGAACCCACCCTCCTACCCCCATCCTGGAAGTACCTGGAGGCAGAAAAATACTATTACCTTTTTTTATGGAGACCTTTTAGTATTGGCTTTCTTCTGTATATTTGTTATTATCTTTCCTAGTTAGCAGCAAACAAGAACTGGGGATTGTACTGGTGCACCATGGGATACCTACGTAGCCACGAGCCAACTAGAAGACTTCCAGCTTGTAAATAGGCCGAGTCGGAACTGAGGATCAGGTCTTATCCCATATGTAAGAATGAAGGGCGAGATAGACTACAAACATGGAACGTTATGGTGAGTACATAACTTCTTTTTATCCAGCATCTACCAATCCCCATGGGTACCAGTTAACTGAGAGCTTACTGTATGCAGATAAGGTAAAAATTATGTTCTTTGTAGTCAGGACAGACACTAGCATATGTTACATGAGTTCATAGTTCATAGATTAGTACTAGGCTAACTGACCTTGTGGGCCATTTTATGCCTAGGCAGTTACCTCATTTGAGAATCAAATCCTGCACCTTGTGTCTGCAAGGTAAAAACCTTAACCAATGTGCCAACCACCCCAAAAAATAAAGGTGGGAAGATTCAAATCCTGTACCCTTGTCACGTGAAGCAGCTCATTAATAAGCTAGAGCTTTAGTCCTCTGCTCTAACTGGCAAAGTTAGAACAAAGGAGGAGTGTAAGAAACTGCCCATTCCAACACTCACATAAATTTCATTTATCAAGAAATGTTAATTTTTCTTCAGTCACCATTTTGGTCAACCATTTTCTTATGGAACTGATATGTAATAGTGAATCAAAAGTCTTATTGTGTTAAAAGACTGTTTAACATATGTAGTACGAAAGATAATGTGGTATTTATCAGACACTTAATAGTCAGGCAAGCACTTCAGGCATGCAGGCCATAAAACAGAGTACATTCTAGGATAATTTTTTTGTTTGTTTTTCTAAGGAGAATTACATGAAGATCAGTCAAACTGATGTGTCCTCCTGTTTTATTACAGCATGTTGGTGACAAATGACTGGCATATAAATAACTGGAAAAAAAAATTTCTTTAGCAATACTTATTAGATTATCCCAACTTTATATTCTCAATTTTTTTCAAAGTGCAGTAATTTTGAGAAGTGTTAGAGGTGCATACAACTCTAAATGTTAATGAGCTGACTAGATGAAGCTGCATATCGTGTAGTACACCTTGTTTCAAGAATGTTCAGTCTGGATAAAAGTCTTGGGGTGGAGGTGGGGTCGTGTGATGCACCTTGTTTCTGAAATGTTCAGTCTCATTAAAGGCCTCAGGGGAGTAGACCATATGCTCAGTATCTCTCGTTATATTTACTCACCATACAGACCCACATCATGTGATACATCTAATTTCTGGAGTGCTCAGTCTTGGTAAAGGCCTTTATGCTCAGTATATCTGCCTTATTTATTTGCCCTCCAGACCAAGGGCGCCCGCAGGCAGGTGCAAGGAGGTGCACTTGCACCTCGCTGGAACCGGCTGGCTGAGAAATTAATTTTATTTTAATAAAAAAAAAACAAAAAAAAAACTTATTTTTGTTTTTTTAAAGGGCATTCTTCTTTAAGAACGCCCTTTGCATCCAATCCAGTCACACAGTCACAACAGGTGTTTGTGACCTGTTTTCATCTTCTGTGTCTGTGCGACCAATGGTTTACATCTTCATCTTTCGCGCACCTACCGGGAATTTGAATTCCAGAGGACGTTTGGACTGCGGACGCGCCAGACGAATGTAGAAGTGAGAGGTAGGTGTGTGCGTTTGTGTGTTTTAGTGTTTAAGAGATGTGTGTGTGTGTGTGTGTGTGTGTGTGTGTGTGTGTGTGTGTGTGTGTGTGTGTGTGTGTGTGTGTGTGAAAGAATTAGGTAGGTAGGAGTCTGTGGATGTAAGAAGTAGGTAGGGGTGTGTATGTGTCACTGTTTATTACTTATTATTCATATTTACATTTATACTTTCATATCTTAGAGGGCTGTATGTTATTGGGGGTCATGGTGTGAAATATTGTGATGAAAAACAGAAAATACATTTCAATGTACATGCAATAATGCTAGTCGATTGACAGCAATTATGAAGAGATATAATATTACCATGCATACATTAATATTTCCAAAACCAAGAAACTTACAAATTATTGCATTACATATTAAGCCACCAATAAAGAAAATTAGTCCAAAAAACGACTCAGCCAGTATATCCAAGAGAGTTTATTTTATATTACTAACAATTGATGTTCTCCAGCGCCTTGGCATAAGCCTTTTAACAGAGTATAACAAAACCCATTTCTCAATCCTTTATATAGTAAAAAACTGTTCTAATAAAATAATTAAAAAACACTTAATTACAGCAGCCATTTCCAATCAAGCTCTCTATTTAACCCCTTAGGGTATAGAGTATCAAATTTTAAAATAAACAGTGCTTCTTTCTGTTGTAATTTATTCTTCAGGCACATACCTTTCACACAATGTACTTTTTCCAAAATTGTGCCTGTTAAATTCTTACCATCACTGTTATATTTTTTTTTAAAATGAAAGCCTAAAGGGCTTTCTACCTTTTCATTTTTAATATTTCTCAGATGTTGTAAGAACCTGACTCGAAAATTTATTTTTGATTCATCTATATAAAATAGATTACATTCACATTTTAGTACATAAACAATACCCTCTGTGTTACAACTAAAATTGCCATTCACATTACATTTCTTTCCATTTATACAGTCAAAAGAATTTACTGTTTGATTACATATACTACAATGACCACATGCTTTAAAACCATAATCAGAAATACATTTGGTTAAACTGATATCAGAAAAAATAAAATAAGCATGAACTAGCATATCTTTAATACTCTTTCCACGTCTATAAGACACCATAGGTTTTTGAGGTAGCAGTTCACCCAAGCATGGATCTTGTAACAAATGTGTCCAATAAAACATAACAATTTCTACTAATTTCTCTGTATATGTTCCATATGTTGTAACAAAGAACATTCTATCCACTTGTTGATTATACACATTTTTATCTGATTTAGCCCTATATTTTACTTGTTTATAAGTCTGATTATTAAGATTCAGATTATTTTTAGCTTGTTCTATACTTTCTACACTATAACCTCTTTTAATAAATTTCTGACAAGTCAACTCAATTTCTAATTTTTTATGTTGTTCATCACTAGTTAATCTTGAAATTCGCAATAATTCATTATAGGGAAGCGCTGATATTAAGTGTGGAGGATGGCAACTAGTCCCATTAATAAAATGATTCACACCTTCAAATTTATGATGCACTGATGTTAATACCTTATTACCTCTAACATACAAGTTTACATCCAAAAATGTAACTTTATCTCCCCACTGAGCTCCATCAAATTTGATACCAAAATTATTACAATCTAGGTCATGGATAAAATTAGGTACATCTAAATTATCCCCTTCACATAGAAAGATTAAATCATCTATGTAACGATAATATTCTATTACATGACTTCTAAAAAAGCACATTCTATATAGAAATTTAGTTTCAAAATGACCCATAAATAGATTTGCATATACTGGAGCGAAAACTGCTCCCATTGCTGTACCTTTAATTTGTTGATATAGAATTTCATTAAATTCAAAACAATTATTTTTAAGACAAAACAGTATTAAATCAACTGTATAATAAGTAAGAGGAGTTTCACCCAAATGAAATTTAAGAGCTTCCACCCCTAATTCATGTGTAATATTAGTATACAAATTTTTAACATCTACTACTATCCAGTACCTATTTTCATTCCACTGAATTTTATTAATTTTCTCCAGAAAATCAAAAGTGTATCTAATATAGGAAGACAACTGCACAACCTTTGGTAAAAGTAATTCATGTAACACAATCCCTATATTATGAAGAAAATAGTTACAAGCAGACACTATAGGACGACCCGGGGGATTATGTCTATCTTTATGTAGTTTAGGAAGACAGTAAAATTTAGCCATAGTGCAATTTTCTATGGAAAATTTCCTTTCTATGTCTTTTTTGATAAAATAACCAAGTCTATACCCCTTATTTATGAGTTCATTATATGCTGATAGGGCTGTTTCATATTCCTTCCATGTAGCAATTCTATATACTTCCTCATTATTTAAATTATCCATACACATCTTATAATACTGCTCTACTGTCATTATAACTAATGTATTGCCTTTATCTGAGGGTTTAAATATAATATATTTTCTACATCTCAACTTTGTTAAAGCCTCCCATTCATTTTTAGTTAGATTATAGGACACTTTTTCCTTTTTTTTAAAAATATCCTGCATAGAATAATTCACTATGCTAGAAAAACATTTCACTGCCTCATTAGTAAAAGGAGGTATATAGTTACTTTTTATGCTAATCCCATCTGTCGGTAATAGACAGTACGCATTCACAGTTTCATCATTCTCAAAAAAAGAATCACAAGAAAAGAATTCCATAGAAGTTGTCTCATTCAAAGAATAATCCATGTCAAAGGAATTAATTACTTGTACATTTTTTTCTTTTGACTTGGAAAAAAAAACACAAAAGATGTAACTTTCTTACTAACTTAAAAACATCTGTTTTAAATGTATGCATATTAGAAACAACAGTAGGAATAAACTTAATACCACAATTTAACACTGCTATTTCAGTATCTGAAAAGGAACTACCAGTTAAGTTAAAAACATACTGTTCATCTAATCTGTTATTAACACTGTTAGTCTTAAGAAAGTTAATACCATCTTTTTGTTTTCCCCTGTTGATTCTGTTGTTGCCTGCCCCACGTCGTATCTGCTTGTCCCCTTTTCCGACCTCTCTCACTTGTATTGGGTCTGTTATAGAAATGTTCATACATATATTCACTTTTTTGAGCTGGAGGGAGTGAAGGAAAATCTGCATTTTCATTCGACCATTCTCCTGAAGCTTCTGTTGCTTCCGATGAAGCAAACAAGACACCATGTTTTTTCTTTACCATTCTTTTACCGGAAAACCCGCCCATGGTTTTCGGATAGTTTTTATTGGTAAAAGCAGTCTCATTTGCATAATCCCTTAAATCTCTCTGCAATTTGTGTATTTTTCTATCAGTCAAAGTCTCAGTTTTACTCAGTACTTTCTCATTGAGATCTTTTAACACGCCCTCAAATCTAGGGACCATCAAAGAAGTACATAAACTAGAGCACAGCTTCGCAATGTCATTTTTAATCAATTTTTGTTTTAACAAATCTCTTTCGACTAGGATGGCCACCCATTCTGTTGTACAGCGATGTGCTGCCATTGCCCATCTTTTTGCAAACTGTACATCTTCTACATTTTTTTCATCAAAGGGCGTAGAAGGATTTTTGAAAGGTCTTAAGCCCTTTGGAGTAATATTTAGTTCCAGATACCTCTGTAAACTAATGATATTGTAATGTGTTGCATTTTCTTTAAAAAGTAAACTTTCAAGTTTTTTAACAGTACCTTGTAATTCAGCTGACATAGCTGCCGTATGATGTTGTCCTATAGTAGAGAATGGATTAACAGTCCGTTTTTGACATCCATCCAACAATACTTTATCCCAAATCTTCTGTGACTCCCCCAATTGGGATGTAGAATTCATACCTCTATCAGGCAAACGTTCTCCCACCTGTAAAATATTTTGTTCAAAAGTTCTTTGAGTAGTATCTCCCAGTTCCTCATGAAAAATTCTGGGAGTTTGAAAAGAAGGATCACTGGCCATAGATGAAGGTATATTAAGCCACCAATAAAGAAAATTAGTCCAAAAAACGATTCAGCCAGTATATCCAAGAGAGTTTATTTTATAGTACTAACAATTGATGTTCTCCAGCGCCTCGGCATAAGCCTTTTAACAGTGTATAACAAAACCCATTTCTCAATCCTTTATATAGTAAAAAAAACTGTTCTAATAAAATAATTAAAAAACACTTAATTACAGCAGCCATTTCCAATCAAGCTCTCTATTTAACCCCTTAGGGTATAGAGTATCAAATTTTAAAATAAAAAGTGCTTCTTTCTGTTGTAATTTATTCTTCAGGCACATACCTTTCACACAATGTACTTTTTCCAAAATTGTGCCTGTTAAATTCTTACCATCACTGTTAAGATATTTTTTTAAAATGAAAGCCTAAAGGGCTTTCTACCTTTTCATTTTTAATATTTCTCAGATGTTCTAAGAACCTGACTCGAAAATTTATTTTTGATTCACCTATATAAAATAGATTACATTCACATTTTAGTACATAAACAATACCCTCTGTGTTACAACTAAAATTGCCATTCACATTAAATTTCTTTCCATTTATACAGTCAAAAGAATTTACTGTTTGATTACATATACTACAATGACCACATGCTTTAAAACCATAATCAGAAATACATTTGGTTAAATTGCATTACATAGTTGAAACCTCCGATAATGTTGAAGAAAACTGCCACTGATATTTTATAAGTACACTGTTCATCTTAACAGATATTCAGTGATATTTATAGCATTATTTTTTTTTAAGATTTCTGTAAACAACTCAAAAAAGTGAACTCAGAAAGGAATTTCATGCTGTCATGGGAAACCTCATGTTTGACTAAACAAAAGTGTTCCGACTCTGCAAATGTCTAGGTTGTAAAATTTTCCATCACAGGAAAAGTTGTTTGCAAAATTTTAGAAAAAAACAATACAAATCTCGGTTTAGGTGCATTATAATATAGTACAGTACTGACTAATATCAATGTAAAGAAACCTTTTTGCTACTAACACTGCGGTCCGTAACTTTTTAATTGCATTTACTTTTTGCAAGATGTTTGCCTTAGTTTATTTTATGTTTTTAACTTCATTTTTCAGAAAGTGGTCTGGAATGTAAAGATGTATGTAGGCTGCTAGAAGTGAGACATTCAAGAGCTCAAAGATGTTAATAATTTAAATGTGATTCACAGTCACTGCGGACCTTCAGTCATAACTCTCGTGTGTCCCCATATTGAAGAACATCTCTGATTTTGCCCTGTCCCTCATAAAATGATATATTTCCTAGTAAACCGTTAAGGATTGCAATCATTAAATAATGTCAGACATTAAGAGTTTCCTACTTCTTATTCTTCAGAAAGTACATGCTGGTGCAAAACTGTTATTTTCACTTTCCAAGGGAATTAGAGTAATTTTTAAAAAAAAAAATGTTCCTGATAGTGAGTCTTTGTCACTTCTTATTTTGGATTTATTTGTCATTCTTCAACAAAGAAGCTGATAGCTACTCCTTTTGTGCACTTAGAAATAAATATACTATTTCCACAGGTGGCATGATCACCAGCATTTTATCATTCTTCAAGCAACCACCAGTTGTAAACCCAAAGAATCAGAACTAATCAAAAGTATTAATAAACATACAACTACCTACAAGCAACTCATGCAAAATGCATAGCCGCATTTATCTATGACTTCAAGCATGCATTTTCTCCGTAACTTCATAGTCTCAGTGGCACAAAATGCAGTTTTGTGTAAACCATAATTTCTAATATTGTTTTCTCTCAAAACTTATCAAACGGAAAACAAGCCATGCTTTACAAAGAAATAAACCCAGAGGGTCTTTCTGCATTGTTGATCTCCCTCCTAAGTTTCTAAACCTGCTTTCTGAGACAGTTAACAAAGCCTATTAAAAGATTTGTTAATTAAAGTTTCATGTTGAAAGTAGTACCCAAACAATGGAAGTAAATGCTCAGCATTTTTCCATAAAACTAAAACTCTACAAAATATGCATACTTTTAGATTCATTACCATCCTGTGTCCTTCTGAAAAGATACTAGGAAGGATAGAATTTAAGCAACTCTCAAACAACCTAATGCGTTTATACAATGTGGTAATCAGCATGGCTTTCATCTGGAACATGGAGTTCGGAGCAGACTGGGCACTTCAGTGTCACACACATTTAGAGATCACCTGGATATGCTGTAGTAGAGCCTATTTAATACCTTATTGTTCTTCTTTTACCTATCCCTACAATCATGTTTTGTGAGTCTAATGTCATGCATTTCTGAATTTTGCCACTGTCTATGACAGTATTACATCCTCAGGAAGGTTGTTTCAATCAACCCTATTTTTTAATGAAAAAAATGTTCCTGTCTCCATTGAATCCTACCCTTTATGTCTTCAAATTCTGTATTCTTGTTCACATTTGAAATTTGTACAGTCTTTTGAGATACTTAAATGCTTCTATTATACACCCACTGACTTTCTTCAAAACTATATGTATTAAGATCTTGCAATACTTCTTTACATGGTGTCTTGTAAATACCAGTCACTATTGCATTACTTATATTCTATGCCCTTACAGAAATGAGATTTACAAAAATGCAGATAATACTTTAGGTGGTGCTAACAAACTGTCTACAACAAGGAACAGTGTGCTTTTGCCTTAAGTGATGCACACAAGATGTCAACGGTGAAGGACGATACAGCCTTGTTTTAGATGGTGCTCAGAAGCTGTCAACAGCAAGGAGCAATATCTTCTTCTTTTCTATTGGTGTCACCTATTACTGTGCATATCAGTAACCCATCTGCTTTATCACATGTCATGTGCTTGATTACCTATAAATCATCAGATAAGAGTAACCAATTCTTCCTTTGTCATTGCCGTTGCTTTCTTTCCACCTATATTTCTCTTTTGCCTGTTAGATACAGATGTTCTTCGTGTTTCACTGTTGCAGTCATTACATTTGGGTTATCTGCTTGCAGGAAGCCTTCAGTCGACCTGATTAACAAAGTCTTGGGTCCTGCATCGGTTGCTGTCCCTTCTTCTATGACGTCAGGTCGTCAGGGGTATAAAATATGCAACCAACGCCATTACATCAGTCTTTCTTGACGTGCGGTGCCCGAAACAGAAGCAGTTCGCAAGTACCGGTCGGCCAACTCTTGAAATTTTCCTTTTCGACTTTCAGAACCGAAGTCTTCAACTAAAGCTAAGTACCCCGTTGGGGAAACTTTTTCTTGCTCCTTACCGATGTCAGTAAAAGTTAATAATTGCATTACTTGTGGAAAGCAAATACCTCATAAAGATTTTCATTCGTACTGCATTCCTTGGCTAGGCCCTGACCACGATGTACCTTGCTGTCGGTTTTGTGCTTTATTTAATCAGCGCACTATCCGTCGTCGGTATATTTTCGCCTCTAAATATTTTGGTTCTCGGTTTAATTATCAAGAGATATCATCTGTTAGCTATTCGACTACTGGGATTCCGAAAAACCGCAAATATAAAGACAGAGACAGGCTACTGAGGTCCAAAACTGCTGACGACGCTTCTCCTAAGCCAGTCACCAGTTCGCCGGTACACAGTGAGGCGCTTTCGCAGCCCCTGATACCCGCTACTTCTGATTCGCAGGCCTCTACTGAGACCCATTCGGAGTCTGGTATGCCACGAGATGCTTCAACTATGAAACCCGCGGATGCCTCTACCTTGGATGGGTCTGGAGCTGCTGTGCAGGCACCGGCTTCTGAGGGTGTATTTAGGCCTACAGACTTGCATATTAAACCGATGCCTCCTTCTTCCCTTAGGCCTAAATCTCAAACCATGCCTAAAAAAACAGCGCCCAGGCCACATGCTCAGGCCTCTGTGCCTAAAAAACAAATGATAAGCATGGCTGAAGATCTAATAACTCTAATCAGGGGTAGCCAACCCCCCCCCTTTTCTAAGAGGCCTAGGACTGAAGTGATTTATGAATCTTCTGACCAGGATTCTGTTTTTTCTGATTCTTCTGATGATCTGGATTTGCCTTTATCTACTTATGAGGATTCTGATGCAGAGGACTCCTTTCCCTCTGCTTCCCCTCCAGAGGATTTTTCTTTTGGGGAAACCTTACATACTCTAAGGGAGCATTTCCACTGGGAAAGCCAGGATTTTTCTGATTCAAAAAGGAGGCTTAGGGATTTCTTACTCCTACCTCAGCATAGGCCTTTAGCTATTCCTCTTGTACTAGACATTGTTGATGATGCTTTTTTGGAATCTAGTTTGGCCCCTGATACCCTGCCTCCTGCTCCCAGAAAACCAGACAGATACTACAGGGTTCCTGAGTCACATAAGTTTATTTTTAAAAATCCTTTTGCGGATCCAGAGACCATTTCTCAGGGGCCCAAGGGCATTAAAGCTTCTACTGCTAAAAATCCTACCCCTTCTGATAGAGACTCCAGGGCGCTGGATAGATGGTGTAAGAACGTTTACACTAATGCAACCTTGGCCATTAGGGCTTTAAACTGCCAGTTTCATATGTTAAAGTATCAGCAACATGTTATTGGATTGCTTAAACAGAAAATGATGTTGATTCCTGACTGTGTGGAAAAAAAAGAATTACAGGATTTAATGCATTCTGCTGAACAAGTTGGAAAACATACTTTGCAATGTGGTTTTGATTCATTAGAGGCCTCTTGCAGGACCGCTGTTACTGGGTCTGTGCTTAGAAGGCATGCTTGGCTTAAGGAGCAATCTTTGCCTGATCATGTTAAAGCTAAATTGTTGGATGCTCCCTTAAATCAGGACCGCATGTTTAGCAACAAGGCTGAGGAAGTTCTTAAAAAGATGGAAAATAAAGCTAAATCTATGCAAACTGTTAAAGATTTCTTACAAGTTCAGCCTCCTAGTTTTAGTAGGCACTGGCCTTCTAAGAATTGGTCCTTTCCAGCCCCTTCCAGGTCTTCTCAAGTCAAACCCAGACACATCAAAAACCCCAGGTTTCAGTCCCAGGGGACACACAGGACTAAGCAGTGGGGGGCCTACGCTTCCAAATCTGGGAGTAATAAGACTCCCTCCTATGGTAAACTGTCTCAATGACTTCTTTTTAAAATTTCCAAGCACTTATCAACTGACTGCCCCTTTGGGGGGAAAGATTGCTCTTCATGCAAAGAATTGGGAACTCATTACCCAGGACAAATGGGTTTTAAATATAGTGTCCCAGGGATACAGATTTCACTTCCACACGTTGACAACACCAAGCGGGTGGCCAGACCTATGCCCAAATCAGTGGGCAGAGGCCCAAAAACAAGTACTTTCTCTCTTTAGCATGGAGGCCATTCAACTAGTACCAGAAGAGGAAAAGGGACAAGGTTTCTACTCAAGACTTTTCCTGGTACCCAGAAAAGACAATTTATGGCGCCCTATCCTGGACCTGTCTACTCTAAACACCTTTTTGTAGATTCCAAAATTCAAGATGCTGACTGTTCACCAATTACTTCCTATGCTAGGCAAAGATGCTTGTTTGGCAACACTAGATTTAAAAGAAGCATACCTGCACATCCCAATCAGGGAATCTTGCAGAAGATACCTATGCTTCAAAGCAGGCTACACGCACTATCAGTTCTCTGCACTGTCCTTTGGCTTATCTACTGCACCTGGGGTATTCACAAAGTGCCTAGCTCCAGTTATTACATTTTGCAGGCAAAGAAATATTCAAATATACCCATACCTGAACGATTGTCTAATTCAGGCAGAAAGCCAAGACATACTTTTGAATCATCTGGCTTTTGTACAAAGGGTTCTAACTTGTCTGGGATACACCATAAATGAAAAGAAATCACACCCGGTACCCTGTCAACAAATTATATTCCTGGGAGCAAGCTTGAATACAACTTCCCAGATGGCTTACCTCACGCCAGAGAAACAAATTCATTTGACAACGTACTTTAAACAAGTGGCCACAAAAACCCTGCTATCTACAAGACAAATACTGCAAGCCTTGGGGTTCATGGCCTCCTGTATTCTTCTAATTCCATATGCAAGACTGCATATGAGGAAAGCACAGTGGTATCTAAAAATCCTATGGTGTCAACATTCTCAGTGTCTAGAAGCATTGATTCCTATCATACCTTGCCTATGCCTAGAGTTCCTTCGGTGGGCAGAGACCTGCCACCAAAACAAGGGACTACCTTTCACACCAGCCCCTGCCGCCCAAATGCTAACAGATGCATCAGACTATGCATGGGAGGCTCACCTGGCAGGGAAGTGCATTCAGGGCAAATGGAACCCAAGTCAAATGCACCTGCATATCAATCAAAAAGAAATGTTAGCTGTACAGAATGCTCTGACAGCCTTCAAGGATCACATTCTTCCAGGACAACTAATGGTAAAGACATGCACCTGCATATCAATCAAAAAGAAATGTTAGCTGTACAGAATGCTCTGACAGCCTTCAAGGACCACATTCTTCCAGGACAACTAATGATAAAGATGGACAACACCACTGTTATGTGATACATAAACAAGCAGGGGGGTACACATTATTTCCCCCTCTGCAGACTAACCATGGCATTGTGGAACACAGCCTTGAGCTACCAAGTGCACCTACAAGCTCAGTTCCTGCCAGGAAAATTAAATACACTGGCAGACGGACTAAGCAGACACCTCATGGACCCACACGAATGGAAACTGGAACTAAGGATTTTCAACATGTTGACAAGCAAATAGGGGAGCCCAGATATAGACCTGTTTGCCTCTCCCCAGAACTACCACTTGGACAAATTTTGCACAAGGACTCCCTACAAACAAGCCTGGAAAGTGGATGCTCTGTCCTTCAGCTGGAAAATCCTATCAGTCTATGCCTTCCCCCCTCTGCCTCTGCTCTCCAAAGTACTTCTAAAAATCAACAAAGTAAAAAAATGTGCAGCACTCCGAAAAAAAACAATAATCCAACCAGAAGAATGCTTCAGAGCTGAGAAAAACACCAGTTGTCCAGTTTACCTTATTTTATTCACGAACAATGGAACAGTAAACACATAAACGCAGTTGACATTCACAACACAATCGCGTTTTCGTCCCTCCTATTAGGACTTCATCAGATAAATGTTTTAAAACTTTATCTGCTTAAATACTTCATTGCACTTTAATTAACCAGTAAAAATAGTCAAACACTTTTCAAATGGATGAATCGACATTCATAATATGCCATGAATATTCATGAACTATTTAATATTAATAAGAATACATCTTAGTGGTAAAAATTGTGTGTGTTTTACCAACATTTATCCTAACCTGTCTTTTAATTAATTAAAAACTAATACATCTCCAACAGTATTGAAAAACATGATTTAAACTTAATAATTCAATGAATCATTATATTAATTTATGTTTGTGTATATAAAAAAAACCCTAAAACTAATATCTAGATATTACTAGCATAGAATGATTTGTTTAGAGACCCCCTCTAGTGTGCAAAACTTACAATTACATTTTAAATAAATAATTATTTTAATTAGAATAGGAAGATAGAAAGCAAGCACGTTTATAATTGTAACACTCAAGGGGTAGTTTATTTAGCAGTTTGTCAAAAATGCCATTCATTGTATGTGGGTAAAACCGAGAGGTTTTTTAAAAGGCGAATTTATGAACACATTTATATTAAAAAGACTAGGGAGACAAATGCACTTTATAGACATACTAAATGTTGTACAGGAGCTAGTTTTTTATTTTTTGTTTTGGAACAAATAAAACCGGATGCTAGAGGAGGTCCATGGGAGGAAATTTTGGAAAGTAGGGAGTTGTGGTGGCAGGTTAACCTTGATGCAAGCAGGAAACCTGGACTAAACGAAAATCTTTCTATTGGACCATTATTAAAATTAAAAGCTAATAAGATATGAGGTTGGGTTAATCCATTTTGAGTTGTTGTTCTCCACAAGTTAGGTTTTTAGGACACAGTTTTTAACTTAATTTTTTTATATATTTTTTACATATAAAATTTTTTACATATATATTTTTTATTTACAAGTATTTAATTTGATTAAGTTTAATCATTTTAGATTCAGAATTTTAAATTTGATTTATTGTGATACATTCACTAGAATGAATTATTCACTAAAAGAATTATTTATTTAAAATGTAATTGTAAGTTTTGCACACTAGAGGGGGTCTCTAAACAAATCATTCTATGCTAGTAATATCTAGATATTAGTTTTAGGGTTTTTTTTATATACACAAACATAAATTAATATAATGATTCATTGAATTATTAAGTTTAAATCATGTTTTTCAATACTGTTGGAGATGTATTAGTTTTTAATTAATTAAAAGACAGGTTAGGATAAATGTTGGTAAAACACACACAATTTTTACCACTAAGATGTATTCTTATTAATATTAAATAGTTCATGAATATTCATGGCATATTATGAATGTCGATTCATCCATTTGAAAAGTGTTTGACTATTTTTACTGGTTAATTAAATTGCAATGAAGTATTTAAGCAGAAAAAGTTTTAAAACATTTATCTGATGAAGTCCTAATAGGAGGGACGAAAACACGATTGTGTTGTGAATGTCAACTGCGTTTATGTGTTTACTGTTCCATTGTTCGTGAATAAAATAAGGTAAACTGGACAACTGGTGTTTTTCTCGGCTCTGAAGCATTCTTCTGGTTGGACTACTAAAAATCAAACAGGACAAACCAAGGATGATTTTTATTGATCCAGACTAACCACGCCACCACTGGTACCCCCTCCTGCGCAGTGTTTCATGGTTATCCCCATGGCACCTGCCTCAGACTCCTTCCCTGTTGCCTCAGCAGGAGAACCAGATTCTGCACCCTCAGCTTCTGATACTGAACCTTGCAGCCTGGCTAATTACATAAGCTCTCCTTTACCATCCCTCAGCTCTCCTTTACCATCCCTTAGTAAACCTGTGATGGATATCATTTTTGGAGGCGAGGAGGCCTAGTACTAGAAAATCTTATGCTGAAAAATGGAAAAGATTCTGTGCCTGGAACCAGTCTCAAGGGATGAGCACAGCAGCACCCTACTTCAGATTTTACAATACTTAACTGAGATGCTTCACAAGGGCCTGTATTTTTCCTCCATTAAAATCCATGCCTCAGACATTTCAGCTCATTATAACACAGAACATCCCCTCTTCTCTCATCCACTGCTCAAGCAGTTCCTTAGAGGGGCCAAAAATTTGAGACCACCCAGGAGAGCTCCAACCCCAGCCTGGGGCCTTAACTTTGTTTTGGAGAAACTCACTCTACCTCCTTTCGAGCCAGCTGCTACTGCAGACTTATAATTTCTTTCTTGGAAAACAGCTTTCCCTTTAGCAATCACTTCAGCTAGAAGGGTATCTGAATTACAGGCCCTTATGTCAGTGGAGCCTTTCATCATCTTACATGCGGACAGGGTGTCCCTCAGAACCAATCCATCCTTCATGCCCAAGGTGGTATCCAGTGTGGCTCTTAATCAGTCCGTCCATTTGCCAACCTTCTTTTCCAATCCACAGAACAAAGGGGAACGGATACTGCATTCCTTAGATGTGCACAGACAACTTAGATTCTACTTGGTCAGGACTAAACCTCAAAGGAAATCTGAACAACTGCTGGTGGCATTTGCTGCAGGGACAGAGGGGAAGGCTATTTCAAAGCAAACCATCTCTAAATGGATAGGCCATTGCATTAATTTCTGCTATAAGCACCATGGAAACCTATCCCCCAGGGGATCAGACCTCACTCCACCAGGGCTGCATCTACCTCTACAGCCTTTCTCAGAGGCGTCCCTACCAGGGACATCCTAGAAGCTGCTACCTGGAGTTCTGTACATACTTTCACCAAGCTTTATCATTTGCCATTTTTCTCTAAATTCAGAGCTGGCTTTGCCACTGCAGTCTTCAAGGGCCTTATAGCTGGTCCTAATGTTATCTAAATTCCTCCTCCCAACCATAGCTTTGGGAATCTACCCAAATGTAATGACTGCAACAGTGAAACACGAAGAACATAGTACAGTTGTGTACACTTACTATAAATGTAGATGTTTGAGTGTATTCACTGTTGCAGTCCTGGTTACCCTCCCTCCAGCCCCCTAACTTCTTTTGGATTTACCTCTACTTTCCTTTACTATGCTTAAAAGCCTTTTTGGTGTATTTGCTTTTTTGTTGGAGGTATATCATTGTACTTTTATATTTAATAGCTTCCCATTAGGGGGGCACCTGACATCTGGGGCTAGAAAAACTGATGCAATGGCGTCGGCTGCATGTTTTATACCCCTGACGACCTGGCGTATTCTAAGAAGGGACAACAACCGATGCAGGACCCAAGACTTTGTTAATCAGGCTGACTGAGGGCTACCTGCAAGCAGATAACCCAAATGTAATGACTGTAACAGTGAATACACTCGATCATCTACATTTATGGTAAGTGTACGCAAATGTACTTTTTCCTGACAGCCTACATCTCTCAACTAGCCACCGGACGCCAGTTATCTGCAAGGAAGATCCTGCAAGCTCTGGGTTCATGGCATCTTGCATACTACTCATTCCATATGCCAGACTGCATATCAGGTAACTTCAGTGATACCTAAACAGTCTTTGGTGTCAACACTTTCAAGGTCTGGAGACTCTTATACCTATAATTCCTTGCCCCAGAAAAGATTTTCTTTGGTGGGCAACAGCATGCTCCCACAACAAGGGACTAACTTTCTCACCACCCCCGCCACTCAGACCCCCACCACAGACACATAAGGCTATGCTTGGGGTGCACACCTGGACAGCAAGTGCATACAGGGTCAATGGAGCCTGCAGCAAATCCCTCTGCACATCATCCAAAAAGAGATGATGGCTGTCCAGCATGAATTGATAGCTTTCAAGCCCATTCTCTCCCCAGGGGCTCGACTGATCAAAACAGACATCACCACTGTGATGTGGTATATCAACAAGCAGGAAGGGACTCACTCCTACCGTCTGTGCAAGCTGGCCATGATCCTTTGGCACAGCCTCTGCCATGCATCTGCACCTGTTAGCACAATTCCTACCAGGTTCTCGCAACTCTCTGGCAGACCAATTAAGCAGAAATCTTCTGGAGCCACACGAGTGGCAGCTCAACAGAAGAACCTTCACCCTAATAACTCTTCTGCACCAGGGAGCATCACTGTATGGCTTGGAAAGTGGATGCCCTGTTCTTCCCCTGGGTCAGTCTGTTGGACTATGCCTTTCCTCCATTACCTCTCATCCCCAGTGTACTGCTCAAAATAAAGGAGGAAAAACCAAGGACATTTCTTATAGCTCCAGACTAGCCTTGGTACCCTTGCTGTGCAGCCTGTCCCCACTGCCACCATGGCATCTTCCTCAGATTCCAAACCTCCTGACCCAGAGGGAAGGGGAATTCATGCATCCCCAATTGCAGACACTCAGTTTGGCAGCCTGGCTTATTCCCTAACCTCGGATCAATCTGCCAACCTCAGTAAACAGGTTCTAGATGTTATACGTGAGGCCAGACACCCTAGCACTAGAAAGTTTTATGCTGACAAATGGAAAAGGTTCTGCACCTAGATTCAGGCTAAGGGAGCCAATACGGCATAGCCCTCTCTCCCTCTCATCCTGGATTACTTAGCTGACCTACTACACAGTGGCCTCTCTTTCTCCTCTACAAAAATTCATGCTTCTGCTATCTCTGCTCATTTCCCTACTGAGTAGCCCCTTTTCTCACACCCTTTGATCAAGCAGTTCCTAAGAGGGGCTAGGAACTTGAGGCCACCCAGAAGAACACCTACCCCAGCTTGGGGCCTTAACTTTGTGTTGGAAAAGTTCCCCCTCCCCCTTTTTTATCCAGCTTCTTCTGCAGAGCTAAAATTTCTCTTCTGGAAGACAGCTTTCCTTCTGGCCATCACTTCAGCCAGAAGAGTCTCCGAGCTGCAAGCGCTCATGGCTGTGGAATCCTTCATCATCTTCCATGCTGACAGGGTATCCCTCAGAACTAACCCATACTTCATGCCCAAGGTGGTGGCCAGTGTGGCTCTCAACCAATCCATTGATTTGCCCACCTTCTTTTTTCCTAATACCCAGAACAAGGGGGAAAGGATCCTGCACTCAGTAGATGTGCACAGGCAGCTCAGATTCTGTCTAGACAGGACTAAATCCTTCAGAAAGTCTGATCAATTGCTGGTTAGTTTTGCTACAGGGGCAGAAGGCAAAGCCATCTCCAAACAAAACATTTCCAAATGGATAGCACACTGCATCCATTTCTGCTGCAAACAACATGGAAAGCCTCCCCGCAAGGGGGTCAGGACTCACTCCACCTGAGCAGCCTCCACATCTGCAGCTTTCCTCAGAGGAGTCCCCACCAGGGACATCCTTGAGCCTGCCACCTGGACATCTGTTCACACTTTTACCAAACATTATCACCTGTCTCTCTTCTCCAAATCCAGGGTAGGGTTTGCCTCTGCAGTCTTGCAGGGCATCCTAGCCAGCCCCTAGTTTCCTTGACTATCTCCACCCAAATCCTCAGCTTTGGGAATCAACCTGAATGAGATGATTGCAAGAGTGAAACACGAAGAAGATAGTACAGTTGTGTACACTTACCATAAAAGTAGATGCTCGAGTGTATTCACTGTTGCAGTCCTGGTTTCACTCCCTCCATCCCCCTTTCTTCTCTTTCCTTACAAGGGACATATTTGTATTTACTTTCTACAGGGGGTGGGGGTTCTTCCACCAGAACCTGGCTCCTACCTGGGGGCTCCTTACAGGTTTGGGCAATAAAAACTGATGTAATGGCGTCGGCTGTCTTACTTTATACTACTGATGACTTGATGTTAGTCCTGAAGCGACAGCAACTGACGCAGAAATACTAAGCCTCTGGTATTTGGGTTGGGCGAAGGCTACCCTGGCAGGGATAACCCAAATGTGATGACTGCAACAGTGAATACACTTGAACATCTACACTTATGGTAAGTGTACACAACTGTACTTTTCACTTTATAATCTCAAAATACTAAAATATCGAAATTTACTATTTCGAGACTATAAAGTCAAACTTGTAGTTACGCAAAACTGCATAATATCGAATGCAGAAATGTTGAATCTGACATTGTGTTGTCACGTTCGTGACGTGCGATGCCATTTGTGGATTTAGCTGGGGATTCAGGTAAGTGGTGTTCTTGTAAGGTTATTGGGTAGGGATTTTAGTTTGTGTGAATGTGTGTAGTGGTGAGTTGTATGCGTTTGTGTGCTTAGTGCGAGCTCTGAGTTAGTATATATAAGTAGTGGGGGTGTGCGGGGGCCCACATGGAGGGTGCAGGGGGTCTTATAGGTAGGTGTGTTGGTTACGTAGTGTTTGTGTGTTGTGTTGTTTTGTTTATTGTAGTGTCATTAGGTAGGTGTATGTGTCCTTGTTTGTGTGGTGGTGTGTGTTAGTTGCAGTGTCATTAGGTAGATGTATCTGTGCTTGTTTTTGTGGTGGTGTGTGTATGTGAATGATCACGATTTTGAATTTTGCGGTTGTGGTTGTCGGTTTTTTGGACTTTTGGCTTTATAGTCTTGAGATACTAAAATTCAGTATTTTAGTATTTTGAGATTATAAAGTGAATCCATATATATATATATATATATATATATATATATATATATATGTGTATACATATATATATATATATATATATATATATATATATATATATATATATACATATATAAATATATATGTGTGTGTGTATATGTATATATATATATATATATATATATATATATATGTTTTACTGTCAAAATGTCACCATTAAAAATAAATTCCTGTTCCTAACATTGAAGGAAAGACAATCTGCTGAACGAATTCAGAAGATTTGACATTTTTCACAGAACAGAGCACGTGATGTCTATATTGGAGCTCAGGTAAGTAGGTAAGTGAAACTCCTACACCTCACAGGGGGTAAGCCTCCTGTTAACTATATATTCCAACTCTGCAGTACTTTGCACAGTGGCATTCGCTGATATGAACTTTCGAACATGGCATGCTCAACAACATGGAAAATCGAACAGCCATCTTTTGATTTTCTGTCTCCAGAACATCTCTGTTCATCTTTTTGATAGTAAACCATAGATCTATATATATATATATATATATATATATATATATATATATATATAAAATATGTAAAGCTTTATTTAGAGTATTTTTGGAAATTTCCCTAGGTCTTTCTGCTATTGATGTTACCCTATTATTATTCTTATTATTATTATAATTAGCATTAACCTTTAGATTTTAGTGCCTAAAAATAATTATTTTTAGTTTTTTGTACAGTAAGTCTTTCTCCTGCCTTGGTGGTCAGGGACCAAGGATTAAAAAGGTACTTGGCCTGTAGCCACAAAATTCTACCTCAGGACCCCCATTCTCTTTATGTGTACTGCCTGAGGGCAGCATACTTGCATATAGATTGTGAGGCTTCTGCCTGCTTTGTTACAAAGGTTCTACAGGGTCCTAGGTACAAGTTGTCATGAAAAGGGTTGACTCCTGTCCAAACAGGAGCTGCTGCTCAAACTTCAAATACACAGCCATATTTGTTTGCTTTTCCAGCCAAAAGATCAGATAAGCCAAAGCCTACCTTGGAAAAAGAAGTCTAGATAGAGAGAGCGAGAGAGACAATTATAAAGAAAAAGATGCTTAGGAGAAGGAGGAGAAAACTAGAAAGCTGTCTCTGGATACATCAGAACTCTTGGGACCTGTGCCGCAAACTCCGAGACAGTCAGGTCCAACGATTATTGGAATCCATTCACCAATACCTCCTCCTTACTTGAGATGATGAGTCCTAGGGTCCACTCTCCATTGTTACAGGAGAGGCATTCTTTTAGACCACAGTTGGTGGCTTCTTCATCAAGGTTCTTTTATTCTTTGAGGAGCCTTACTGATACAGACATTGGCAGGATGATGCAAAGATTCCCCCAGATGCAGATTCAGCTAGGGATTTTACCGCAGTGCCATCCCTGTTGGATACTCCAAGTACAGGTCCAACTACCCCTCCTCCAGTTTTTCTGATTCCAGTCTGACCTTTGATCTGGTGCCCACAGGTACAATTCTTCCCAGAGCACCAGTACTTCCAACTTCAAATCAGATAGTATCCTTTACTCTGTCAACTCTGACTTTGTTGGGTTTGGACGAGTCTTGGTGCCAAAGCCTCAGTGCCAAGACCCAAGAGGTTGAGTCGACTCTGAGACTCTTGGATCCATCTTTCCCCCTCAGGGCCTCAGTACTCAATAGCTCAAATCCATTGTCAGCTTCAGAGCTATGGTGAATCGGAGTAGAGGAGAGCGCATTTCTCCCATCTCAATTGTGGATTGGAGGGATGTCTCTTTGGTTCATATTGCAGCCTTGGCTTTTGAGGCATTTGAAAGGGTTCTTGTCAGGCCAAGAAAAGAGATGCCTGTGCTCTGTTTTGCTTCATCCTAACTTATGTTGGATACAGCTTCTGACTCCACACATGTGGTTCGACTGGGACAGTCAGTCGCACTCAGCCTCAGGGGTGCTCACCACGAAAGTTTTCAGTCTGAGTCTGACTGTTCTCTGGAAGTCCAAATGAGACAGGATCCTAGGAAAGAGATGTGCAAGAGGAGGCATTTGGAATCCTCTCCAAAGTCAGTCACAGAAGTTACCGGCTTGGTTGATGGTGAAGGGTGCCCACAATCCCCTCTGGAAGAAGTCACTTTTGGTAACATTCTAGAATGGAAGCAATGAGGAGGTTGGTCTATTGATATGTCCTCTCCTGAGGAGTCTGTGTTCCCCAAGGCTTTTGGGGCTGGTTCTTCTGTCTCCTGGATGGTGCCAGCCACCGATGACGTAATAGATCTGGTTGTACAGTGGACATGGAAGAATTCAGATGTGATGGAGCTGATCCCAGTGAAACCAGATAAGATCTTGGTTATGCCAAAGAACTGGACACTCAGGAGTAAGGGTCCTCAGTAAATACCGCTGTTGTAGTGTCAGCCATGAAGAAAGAGTTCTTGGAAGCAAGTACATTTGTCCTTCCCCATCACAGGGAGTCAAGGGGGTGGACAGGTTTGGGAAACAGACATTTGCATATCAATGACATTTACACTTAGACCACTGAACTGTCTTGTCCATATGGTTTGTTTCTAGAGGGACCTGACCAAGGAGCTTACCAAGGCCCTCTCAGGTAATTTACTGGCAGACATCCAGAAAACTGTGGAGTCCCAATTATCTCCCTTGCAGTTAGTGTCCAGAGTATCCATTTGTCTGCTTCCTAATGCAACTGACGGTACAGCAAGAGCAGCAGGTACAGGCATAGCCATCCGCTGGCTCACCTGGATGCAATTGTGTGAATCTGTAGAAGGCTTTAAGACGTCCTTCATCAATAACACTTTGATGGTTAGACAGCTTTCTGACCAAAGATTAGGGTATATTTACCAGGAGCAAGCAAGATGGTAAGACCCTGTATGCCATTGGGATCTATTTTTCCATCCCTCACTGGACATTTTTCAGGAAACAAGGGGGGGGGGTATAGTTCAGAAAATCTCAGGGCTTTAACCAAGGCACTCCTGTGGACTTTAATGGATGTCCCAATAGAATCAGAGATGGACCACAGAATCAGGGATTTTGCTGTCCCTTCACCAGGAAATCCTATCAGTGCTCCTGAAAGGTTGCCTGACCAACACACTCTGGAGATAGCCAGGGGACTGCTTATCCTTGCACTCTCAAGCCTGGCAGTAAATCACATAAGATTCTTGGGTGCTGAGGGTAATCACCACAGGTTATACAGTTTCCTTTGCTTTCTCTGCTCAGAAGAGAAAGAAGATTTCTGACATACCACCCAGTCACATGGAATCTGCAGCAGCAGAAGTATCAAAGTTGTTTGAAAAAAGTATCGTTCAGCAGGTCACGCAAGACCAGTTAAGATTCAAAATCTATTCAGGTTCATTTTAGTTCAAAAAATAGGGGACCTCAGGCCAATTTTTGACCTAAGCCACCTCAAGCAGTTTATAAAACAGACAAAGTTCTGGATGGTCACAGTTCAGTCCATTCTACCACTTCTGTGAAAGGATGACTTGGATGTGCTCTATAAATCTTCAGGATACCTACTGTTATATCAAGATAGCAAGGTAGTCAAGGAGATTTCTCCATTTCTGGCTAGGAGCCAATCACCACCAATTCGGGGCACTGCCCTTTGGACCCATCACAGCCCCCAGGTGCCCAGGTGTTCAGCAAAAGCATGGCAGTAGTGGCAGAGTATCTCAGACTGCTAGGAGTCTGAGTGTTTGACATATTTTGATGATTGGCTCCTCACCAACAACTGGACTTCTTGTTCCAACTTGCACAGAAATTGGGAATTACAGCCAGTAAGGCAAAGAGTCATTTGACACCTACACAACAAATAGAGTTCATGGGGTACAACCTGAATATGATCAATCAAATAGCCAAACTCCCAGGATTTCATCCCTCCGTCGGGTAGCTGTTCAAGGTTTTTCATTGTCCCTATTCTTCCACAAGACTTATTCTCAGACTGCTGGGGTTAATGGCTTCATCGATTATATTCATTCCCCTAGCAAGATAATATATGAGAGTTCTTCACTGGACCCTATCATTGCAATGGTCCCAAATACGACATCCTCTACATGCTCATATTCATCTAATGCACATTTGCAGGACTCACATCAGGTCCTGGTTGACATCTATGGTGCTGCTGGAAGATTAACCATTCACCACATCTCCTCCAGTGGCAACAATAACCACAGATGCTTCCCTTCTTGGGTGGGGGGGTGCATTTCAAGGGGAAGATGGTCCAAGGTTCTTAAGTCACACATGGAGGCCAGTCTTCACTTCAGTCTCTTGGAGATCAGGGCTGTCCTGCATGCATTGCAGACTTTTCAGGACTCTCTGCCCAGGAGTGTGATTTGTATTCAGATGGACAACATGGCAGTACATCAGTAAGCAAGGAGGATCCTGCTTGTGTCCATTTTGTTGGGAGGCCATGAGAGTGTGGCAATAGGTGATGTCTTCCTGTTGCTTTCTTATAGCAATGGATGTCCAGGGGACTCCCAGTGTACTAGCAGACAAGTTGAGCAGGTCCTTTTTTTCTGCCCGGAGTGGTCCCTCAGTCAAGCAGTGGCAACTCAAACCTTTCATCAGTAGGACCAACTTTGCTGCAATCTTTTTGCTTCATACCAAAACAATAAGTGCAGCAGTAACTTTGCCCTAATTCCTACACAGGGTCTGTGACTGAGGGATGCTCTAATTCACAGTTGGCCCCTGGCTCTTCTCTGTGCTTTTCCCCATGCCATTGATAATGAAATTTATTCAGAAAGCTAGAAGATGCAAAGCCATAGTAATCCATATTGCTCCCTTTTTTTTGGCCCTGGCTATTTTGATTCCCCTTCCTATGGCCTCATGCAGTACATCTGCCGTGGATTTTGGATTGATATCAAGACCTCCTGAATCACCCATCCGGGCAGCTTCTCCCAGATCTAAAGACTTTGAGACTAATTACAGAGTTCCTCTAATTTTAATGGTGGCCAGAGATGCCAGGTTGCCAACTTTGGTGGTTTACATTTTGTCAGCTTCACTGAAGCAAAACACAAGGAAAGTTTATCTCAGCAAGTGGAAAATATTTTCTGCTTGGGCATCTTCCAAGGGAATAGATCCTTTCTCAGCAACTATTCCTTCCAGTCTGGACTTCTTGTCTGATCTTTTCCAAACAGGCTCCAGTATTTCAACAAATCTAGGTTCATTTAGCATCCATTTCTAATTTCCACATTGGGCACAATCAAACTTCACTAAAAGTTTCCAAGGACTTTCTGAAGGGAATCTTTTTATTAAGGCCTCCTATAAGGGATCCATTTCCTCCATGGGACATAATCATGTTATAGGTCTTAACCCAGGCTATTTTTGAACCAGCAGCCACTGTGGATTTTAAATTTCTTTCTTGGAAGACCATTTTCCTGGTGGCTGTTACATATGTAAAGAGGATTTCCAAATTGCAAGCACTGTCCTGTAAACCTCCTTATATGATATTCCATAAGGACAGTGTCTTTGAAAATGGTTCTCACTTTCCTACCAAAGGTGGCATCCAAACCGTAACCAGACTGTCAATCTGCCAGTAGTCTTTCCAAACATTTCCAGTAAAGGAGAATATACTTTACATTTACTAGATGTTTCCAGACAGCTCAGATTTTATCTATACAAGACTAAAGATAATATTAGAAAATCTGATCAGTTGTTGCTATCTGCAAAGCCAGACTGGGCCAAAGTATGTCCAAGGTCACTCTATCTATGTGGCTGATTATATTGTCTTTATCTTTGGCAAGTTGGGACTACCCTTACACAAAAAACTAAAAGCTCATTCTGCAAGGGCTGTATCTGCTTCTACTGCCTTTATGTGAAAAGTTCCTGTTAACAAAAATTGTGCTGCCATCTACTTGGTCTACTGTCCACATGTTTGTAAATCACTACAAGCTGGATGTACAGTCACAATCCTGTACATCTTTTGGCTCCACCATTCTAAGGGATATTGTTCCCTTATACCGCCTTGGTCTTTTAGTAGCTTAAGAATCTGTCCCAAATGTTGAATCTGATGAAAACAGACAACATCGGACTCAAAAGTTGCATATTTATCTTAATGCTAGATCTGTGTTCTTTTCATTTTATCTAGTTCAATGTTCCCTCCCACTGTCCCCCCTTCTAGATTGTCACCTGGTGCTTCCATTTGAATGGATGGACCACACCAGAGACCTTGTCATTCCACAATGGTAGATTCCTGTTTTCCTTTTTCTGGTCACTTCTTTGTCTGTATTATAGGTTAGAACTTTTTACTATGATAGTGGAATTTTCTTGTTAAGAGCAGGCACACTTGATCTGAGGTGTTTTGGGGGAACAGAGGAAATTATACATAAGGGAGGAGTCAGAACCCTGAATACAGAACTTCTAGAGGTGCCGAGGTCAGATCTGATTGGATCCACTAACCCAAAGTTTGAACAAGATTTAAACAAGACAACACGGGTTGTGGTAATATACAACTTTAGTTTCTCTAATTTCTAGAGCATTCAGCAAAACTAAAGGTGTTAATCCTTTTTTTTGAGGATGCTTTTCCGTGACTGATTATTTGGTGCTAATGACAGGACTTGTTGAAACTTTTCAGCTTGAATAAGCTGTTTAATGCTGCTACTCTCTAGATGCAGCCTTTTCTTCTAAACAACTGATTGGACAATAGCACCAGTTCATGAGTAGTTGTCAAGGGATACAACTTTGCTTGCAGTTGTCAGTAGTGATTGTGTTGAGAAAAAGGGAAAAATATCAGTCCTAAAACTGGCCCTTGGAGATTAGCAACATAGGGCAGGCTAGAGCAGAAATGGATTAGCAGTCCTTTACAAGAGACTACCTTTTAGGCAAATCCCAACATATATATTTTTAAACACCTTTAATGAATTATTACTTGCGATATAGGCAAACTTACATTCATACAAAAGTAATCAAACCATATTAAGTTCACATTTACAAACATTATGCATCACATATATTGTCATTATTGTTATATATCCTGTAATCTAGGCAACATTATATAAATTATTCACTTCTTACCGTCTCTTAATCTGCATTCCTCCTCCATACATTTTTCTGCATGAACTGTTACCATAATTTCCATTTTTTTAATGTAATTTACTCCCACCCTTCATCCAACCTCCTGTTCTTTTATTTCTGTTACAGTATTCACTGCTTCAAGTATAGTCATTTTAGATTTTGATTTCCATTTCCTCGTCGTCGCTTTTTGGCAGTTACCAAATAAACATAACAAAGGCATACATATCTAGGGCAATTCAGATTCTGTATCCTAGCTAAAAAAAAAAAAAAATTCCTTATTTATACTCATTTGCTCAGCCAGTATTCCTTACAAAGTATGTTGGAGGGAATTTTTAAAGTCTGCCACCTCATTACACTCCCACAGCATATGTTACCTCTTTCTTCCCCATCATATCTCCAACATTTGTCATCTTCCCAAGGAAAAATTCTTTGCAGTCTGCTTGGGGTTTAAAAGTATCTATGCAAACACTTCCAGGCAAAAATCCTAAATCTTCTAGTCTTATATCTAAAGCAAGTAAAGGACTGCTAAATCTAATTGCAAGACAGACAACTGGGAATAAGTAACGTTATCACAGTTAAACTTCGTTCAGTGAGACACAGAAGATGAGTCACTCATAGGATTCTGTTAGATACACAAACACAGTTCCACCGACTTGCCAGGATCAGCACCCCTGTAAATATGTTGGTTATAAAAGTGAATGTGATGTTAAAATGAGGCAATTCTGAGGAGTTATTTAGAAACAATGGTTTAGGATTTTTGCAAGGTGATGATGATGATGATAATACCCTCACCCCTCCACCCCCATTATGCAGCAGAGAAATGGTTAACAGACACTTGGGAAATAAGCCATTTAAAATCAAGTTTATACAAAACTTTAATACAACCTGCAACAGAATACGGTTGAATGTTTTGTGAGCACATTACACAGATAAATTTACTGGAATTTGTGCAGAGGCATTTCACTAAATTAATGTTTTCAATATCTTACTTAACATACACTGAAAGGTTGAAAAGAAAGCTCTCTTTTATTATTAGTTATGGGTTATGGAGAGGAAGATTATATTTTGCACATAAGATTTATAATGATAAATTATAATAAGAAATGATGGGATGCAGTTATATTCTAAGAAAAGAGACCTAAGAACAGGGGTGCATACATTCGGAATGTGCCAAAATTACACAATAAGCTCCAACAAAATATATTAATTAAACGTATTCAGGAGTTTGAATGTAAATAACACGGGTGAACAGATGAATGAAAATTTTGCCACAATATTCGGGAATCTGTATTCCTGAATGGGGTCTGTATTACTTCTTTGAAAAGTAACTTCAGCAAATGGCCGTTCTTCGAACATAAATCAGTGAATGGCCATTCATCAAACATTCACATCAGTGAATATGTTTCCCAGGGCAATGAGTTGCTTGGCCAACATACCGACCGTCACACCCACAGCAGTATATCAGACCCACCAAGGTGGGGGGGGGGCTGCACACCCCACACCTCCCCATTGGGAACTCCGAGATCGCACTACAGAGGGGAAAAGAACAAATTTGTTAATGCTGGACAAGTAATTCCCTGCCCTGGAAAAAACATTTGCTGATGTGAACATTCGATGAATGGCCTTTTGCGGATTTGTGTTCAATGGACGGCCATTCGCTGAAGTTAGTTTTCAACAAACTAATATAGACAGACCTTCTTGAATGACCTCTGAGTCTGTCAAGGGATATATTAACTTATGAACTTGTGTACTTATGCAATATTTGGTTGGTGTAAGTTTGCGGTTGTAGGGAGACTGGTGTTCATGACATTCTGTCCCACTTTTGTCATTATACCATGCCTGATGATTCTTCAGTTACTGTGAAGACTGTCTCAGGCATATGACAACAGCCTGTCAGCACCAGGCATATATGATGAAATATTATTATGATTACTGACCAGGTTATTTGTGAGAAGCTGTAGTTTTCTGTAGTAGCTGAAGTTTTCATTGGGTTAAAGGAATGTGTGACTAATCAGTGAGGCAAATAGGAAAATAATATGTGAAAAAATGTGTAAGAGATTCTCTTCTGCTGTGGAACATATCAAGCATGTCAAGATTTTTGGTGTATACTCAAAGGCTAGGATTTCACACTGGTTTAGAACCTCAGGAGCTGTTGTCGATAAAGCACTTCCAAAACATACAACTTAGCGATGCTCGCTGGTTTTCCCATCCCCACAGATATGTTATGTGTCAAAGTTGTTTCATGTCTTTCTTCAATGTGCTTCTGTTAGTATTGCTTGATGTATGTGTCTGTCTGAGTGGCAGCTGTTAACATCTGTCATTTGTCCTTTGCAGGTATTTTAACATTTGTGAACTGTGCCTATGTGAAATGGGGGATCCGAGTTCAGGACATTTTTACATATGCAAAAGTCCTGGCTTTAATTGCTGTGATAATCGCTGGAATTGTCAAACTATGTCAGGGTAAGCTAAAGTCTACATTTTCTTTTTAATATGTTCCTTTTGACAAATGTTTCATTTATAAAAGCAAACCTGATTGAAGCACTTGTTGTTATGCATCTGTTGGTTCATCAAGTGTGAACAGTAGGTATGAAACCACATTTTTTTAATTTACTTTGCATTTATTTTGTTTCTGCTTTATTTTACATAACATGAATGAAAATCAACTTTCTAAGAGAATATGCCCTGAAATGACTGTATCTCTAAGGCAGTAGGGATTTCAGAACCACATCTCCCCCTGAAAAATATACTTTGCTAATCTGTAACAGGTAGGATAGTTTTTGATTTTTTTTTGTTTGTTTTAGAATTCTAATGTAAAATAGAAATAATGACAAAAACCCAAGATAAGGTTGTTTAACTGAACTAAACAGAAAAATAATAACTAAACTGCTATTTGGGAAATTAGATATTACAAAAAATAATGAATAAACATCAGGCACTTATTAAGCACTTTCATTCCTTTCTTCAGACTATTCAAACTAGAACAAGCAAAACTACTTAAACAGTCTCTTGAAATCACATGCTTATGGATTTACCAGTGGATAAAAATTTGCTAAAACACTTAAAACAACAGATTAAAAGGAATAAAAAATATTTGTCACAGTGTTTGATTAAAATTAGATGTATAAAACACAGTGAATCCCTGTTTCAAGGCTATATTTCGCACTTGAAGTTTGCATCATTATTTAAACCAAATCTTCTGTTAGCTTTTAGCAGAACTCGCCAGTGGTATTCTCAACAATCCAACCTTTCTATCTTTACTTTCTATGTAGACTATCCCCATTCCACTATCCCTTATGAGACCAAATGAACATAAGAATTCTCATACTCTACTTGACGATGTAGTGACTTCTAGTCTATATATATTGTATATATATATATATATATATATAATTTTCTCAGAACGAGATTGTTGTCTGTTTTCTTTAGATATGTATTTGTATTGTTTATTTGTGGTTTTGAGTTATTGTATTGTTGTTATTATTTGGAAAAAAAGAAAATTGAAATAGAGATTTTGGAAAAAAAAAACAAACAGTCTGATCTGTTCTCTATATCACCCTTTTTGGGCCAAGTACTACTTTTTGTAATTGTTCTTCTTTTGGCTTTTCCCAGTTAGGGGGCGCCACAGCGGAACTCCGGTCCGCTAATGATTGGCAGTAGATTTTTACGGTGCCGAGGTGCCAGCTTGACACCCAACCTTCAACGAAGGCACACCCATTTATGCATGTCTTTCGAACGCCACTCGACCGTGGGGAGGACATGCAGACTCCACTCAGAAGGCGCTCCAGCGGAGAATTGAACGAGAGAACCTCTTGCTGTGAGGCGACAACGCTACTGCTGCACCACCGCGGCTTCTGCCAAGTACTACTTTTTGTAATGAATACAAATAAGCTTTTTATACTAATTGCGCATTGCAATATGTTTTCTTAGAACAATTTTTGAATTTCTATTTGCTGTGTAACTATGTTCCAAGGTGTTACTACACATGTACTACTGTGGTTATTTACTTAGCTGAATACTCCAGCTGTAGTACATTTAATGTACGATGAACAATATGAAAATTAGGGACTAGAATATATGCATGTGAGCAAAAAAAAATAGAATATATGAACGTATGCATGAAGTTAATATGGATGTGATATGATAAGGTTTAATTAGTTGTGTGTATGATACTTTGTGTAGTCTGAAATTCTGTGTATGTCTCTACCCTGAGGTGTTCGTCATTCTCACTGCCACAGTCAGTAGCCTTTAGGTTATGTAGGTTGTGTCTTGCCCAAGACATTAGAACCAGCCAACTTACAAAAGCTCATTTTCCTTCCACATATCCAAAAAATAACTGCTGATTGGTCAGCCCTGAGAAAGTAAAATCAGCAATCAAGAGAGGAAAATTTTCAGTACTTTCTTGCGGTTTCATGAAGAAGCAGTTCAGAGGCTTCACATGAGCAGCATAGGTTCATAGGTGTATACTAGGCTAATGGCCCTGCAGCCTTTACAAGCCAAGCCCATAGGAGTACCCTGGCATCATGCCACCTCATCTTAGTTCCCAGTGCCTCTGTCGAGTAGCACCACTGGAGTGATCCCCAGGATGAATTTTCTATTTCCCATCCACTCATCAAGATTTCTCTTGAAGAGGGTCAGTGAGGTGCTCTGCTTGACATGTATGGGAAGTCTTTTCCATAACATGGGCATTCTCTGGGTTATGAACCTGTCCCTCCAGCATGTTCGGTTGATTTGGTAATGAGGTTGAGGTCTCTGGAGCATGTGGTGTGGAGGGATTGGTATTTCTTTAGATGTAGCACTTCTAACAGAGCGGGGTCAGACATGGCTTTGTAAGTCAAGCAGAGATCGTCTCTAAGTAGGCGCTATGAGACAGGGAGTAGTTGGAGTTTTTTGAGTCTGTCCATATAGGACAAATGGTTAAGGCCTAGGATCCTTTTTGTGAGGTACTTTTGTGGCCTCTCCAGTTGTTGCAGGTGTCTAGTGAGGTACATGCCAAATGGGGCATTGAACTTGATGACTGGCCTAATGAGGTAGAGGGAGACAATGACCTCTTACTTCCTGGATGCAAAACCCGTAGTGATGAGATGTACCACATAGAAGGACTTTCTGACCACAGTGGCATTGTGGTGGTCAAAAGAGAGGTTGTTGTCAACCTGTGTTCCTAGATCTCATATAACGCCTTCTGTGACTCTTATAATGCCTTCTGTGTTCAGTGGACTACCATCAATGTGGTAATTCAAGGGAACTGGATTTTTCCCAAGAGGGATGACTACACATTATTTGGCATTGAGCTTAAGGCCATGGTTCTGGCACCAGTCGTTGGTCTCATTGAGGCCTTTCTGTAGGATGTCAGCATCACTTGGGGAGTTAATAATAGCTCCCAACTTGCAATCATCTGCAAACTTTGTCAGCCAGAGTCCCTTCGTGTTGGCCTGGACTTCAGAGAAGTAGATACCAAACAGGAGAGGACCCAGGATCTAACCCTGTGGGACACCTCTTGTGACTGGTCGACAGTCTGACTTGGAGACAGCTACTTTCACACTGTGGGTTCTATCTGTAAGCCAGTTTGCAACCCACCTAGTGATATAGGGGCTGATGCCTAACTTAGTGAGTTTTTCTATGATTCCTGAGTGAGGAATGGTATCAAAGGCCTTGGCCAGATCGAGGTAGGCTGTATGAACCACCTTGCCTTCATCCACAGCTCTTGTGACTGACTCAAAGAAGTCGACTATTTTGAGCAGGCATGATCTACCCTTCACAAAACAAAACTGTGTAGGATCCAGAGTTTGGAGATTCTTTATATCCTTGTTTATTAGGTCCATGATGATGCTTTCCATAGCTTTGCATATCAGACTCGTCAGGCTAATGGGCGATAGTTCCCAGGGTCTGTAGTCACTCCTCCCTTGTGGAGAGGGACTGTAGCAGTGCACCATTCAGTAGGGACAAAGCCTGAGATGAGACTGTGATTGAACAGGGCACACAGGCGAGGTGCCAGTTCACTCTATAGTTCATGTAGAACACAGCCGGGGATATTGTCAGGTCCCATAGAAGCTGTATTCTTGGCCTTGGACAGTACTGATTTAACTTGTGCAGCAGTAATACTGGGTGCCTGGCAATCTACTGGTATTGTGATTGGTCCTTTGGAGGGGAGAGGGGTGAAGTTGGCACTGACTCTGTCGGCCAGTATACTGGCAATATCTGTTGGCTCGGTGTAGGAGGTACCATTGTGCAGTAGCTCAGAGCAAATCTGGGTATTGCCTTGGAGATTCTTTACATGACTATAGAAGGCCTTATGGTCGTCTTTACTATCTGCTGCAATTCTGTTTTCATAGCTAGATTTAGAGGATTTGTTGAGGGATCTCTACCTTTTGTTGAGGCTGATTAAGGGAGTTTTTCCGGTCTTGGGACTTCACCTTATTCTACTTCAGTTTCCTCCTGTGTAGAGTTTCTTTATGGCAGAGGACCACCAGATTGGCTTTCTTTTTTTTTGAGGAGAGCATCTTGGTTCTATTGGGTATGGTGAGATCCATGCATTTGTGTAAATGTTCGTACAGTGCATTGGTGTATGATTCGGTGGTCGTGCAACTATTCTCTATTTGCATGGGTGCCGTGAAGTTAGCCACCTCTGTTTTTAGGAGCCCAAAGTTAGCTTTGGAGAAGTTTTTTATGGTGGTTACCTTTGTGTTTGTGTGGGGGGGGTGGATTTCCAAGGTGATTAGTTTGTGGTCAGATCTAACCAGGGAGGAATTGACTATTGGTGTAGAGCAAAGCTTGCCCATGTTAGTAATAACCAGGTCAAGGATGTTGCTACCTCTAGTAGGGGTAAGAACGAGCTGGTCCAGGGCATTGGAATTAATGAATTCCAGAAAGCGTTGGGCAAGTGTTTTGGTGCATGAGTAGTTTTCCCAGTTAATGGAGGGGTAGTTGAAGTTACCCAGTATGGGAGTGTTAGGTTGGACCCTGATATTCTCCAGGGTCCTTAAGAACGTGGAGTGCGAGTCTTGGGACATGGTTGGGGACCTATAGCAAGCTACAACCAGAATCACTGTCTTACCCAATGTTAGCTGCACCTGAAGTATCTCAGGTGCATTATGTTGGGCTACCAGTCTGGAGGTGTGCGCATCCTTTATGAATATGGAAACACCACCACCTTTGGAACTTCGGGCCAAGTTCTGGGGCTGAAAGGTGTGGAATGAGTTATAGCCTGGTAGTGCAGGGGCTGCTTTCTGCTGCCTTGAACCAGGTCTCTGTTATAGCACAAATGTCGATGTTCTCCATTTTAAGGAGTGCTTTGAGCGAGTGCATTTTGAGATTTAGACTTCTAGCATTGGGCAGCATGATCCTCAGATTGCATTTCTTTGTAACTTTTATGGTGGCAATTTGGTCTTACATCGCCTAAAAAAAGCACTATAGGAGTGGCAAGAGTCTTAGTCAGTATCCGGAAGCCCAGAGGTGACAAATGCAGGCCATCTCTGGCAAAGCATCGAGGTCTGTCAGTCATGTCATCCCAGGCAGACAGACACTGGATCCTCTTAGAATGACACCAGAAACTTAGCCAGTTGTTGAAATCAGTCATTTTCTGCTTGTACTGTGGTATCATTCTGGTTGATGGTAGGATGCAGCTCCAGGCTACAGTCATACCCTTCTGGGCTACGTAATCCGAGAACTCCTCCATATCTCTTTTCATGTAGTCCAGGGAGGTATGTCTTAGGTCATTCACACCCACATGTACAATGACAGGGTCATATTTGTACCTGTTGTTGAGGGAACTGAGTGCGTGCATTATGTTGGGGATCCTGGCACCTGACAGGCAGCTGACTGTTACTTTCTCCTTATTCAACCTAGTGAGTGGTACATCAGTGTGCTTCACTATCGAGTCACCTATGACTAGTGTGTACACATACAACAAAATGTGTTTTTTTTTTACTTTTCTTTTGAAAAGAAGTTGCAGTTCCTGTAAGAAATCTGGTATTCCTTTATTACTGTCTGTTTCCTGTCTGGGAGTGCTATTTTTAGCTTCTCCTGTTGTGGGGACTTCATTTATGTAGAAATGTGCAGTTTATGTAAACTTTTCAAATGTTTTATAAAAGTTTAACATGAGGCAGTGTTTTATTTGAGCAGGGATAATGATGGGGCATGTAGTGCTTGTATTCATCCTGTGACAACTTGCCTGCCATTTATATCTGTCAGATGAATTTTACCTCTAATGGCTTTCTGACAGGATTTTAGTGTGCTGGTTTTGCTAATATTACTGTGTTTTTGGGGACTTTGTGTCAGAAGGAAATGTAAGTGTGCTACTTGTCCAAAGTAAACTATTTGAAATGACAACTTCCTCACTGACCTTCTCATTCCTCCTGTTCTATCTGAATCAGAAATATTATTTTTTTAAACAAGAAATGTCTTTATTAAAATATTATGTATGCCATAGGCAATATTACATTTAAATAAATGAAAATAAACCATACCAACACAATCTCAGTTAAATTTGTCATACATTACAAACCATGCCAACACAGTTGTAAACATTATACATCACTTGTAGTATAGCCAGTCATTGTCAGTCAACCATTGCATAGCTCATTCAACTCCTGCCTTCCTTTTAACTTCATTCCTCCTCTGCATGTGTTGATTCCGCAATTCCCATTTTTTCCTATTTTATTTGCTCCTACCCTTTTTCTAAAGATCCCAGTTTTAGTTGTTTTATCTTTGTTACTATCTTCACTACTTCTAGTAAAGTTGGTTTAGACTTTGATTTCCATTTCCTAGTGATTGCTTTTATGGCAGCCATCATAATTAGAGTCAACAAGGCCTTACTATGTCTAGGCAACTCCGATTCTGTATCATAGCTCAAAAAATGAATTTCCTGAGTTACACCAATTTGCTAACCATTTGCTCACCCAGCATCTCTGACAGAGCAGTTTGCAGGGAATCTTTAAAGTCTGCCAACTCATTTCACTCAGAAAATATGTTTCCAGTTACCTCTTTCTTCCCCATCACAATTCCAACATTTGCTGTCTACCTGAGGAAAAGTTCTTTGGAATCTACATGGGGTATAAAAATTTCTATGTAAATACTTCTAAGCAATGATCCTAAATTATCTATACTTTGTTGCATATTTGGTAGACATACATACATATACCTCCCATTGTTTCTTTGTGAATTGCTTATCTAGCATCCTTTGATTGATTCTTGTAGCTGTCATGCAATATTTTATATGCTGTACTAATTATTCCTTTTTTAACAGCAGCTTCTGTTCTAGATTCTACTAAAAACTCTACAAGTGCTGGTCTTTCTCCTTAAAGGTCTGCATCCCAGATCCCCCCGTTTCATCATCATCTCTTTCTACTTTGAATTATAATTTTCATCTTGTGCTATGTATAGGAGCCTTAACTGTGGTGCTCCAAAATACTGCTTCAAATCAGGTAATCCCAGTCCGTTCTGTTCTTTTGGAAGAATGCGCTTAACCCACTTGACTCTTGCCATCTTCTCCTCCCAGATAAGATCCTTCAACTTTATTAATTGCTCTCCACAACTTCTCCTCTGTTTGATAAAAATATGCCTGACCTGTGTATAAAACTAAAGGGACTAAAAACATTTTAACTGCTTATATCGTACTATCGCGATCCTTATAACAGAGTTCCCATTTTCTCAGTTTTTGTATTATCTTTTAGTCTCTTCCCACATATCCTTAGCTGTCATATCTGAATCATTTTTAATCCATAGTTTTAAATACTTCATTTTATCATATCCCCATAAATATGGATATTGCTGAACCAATTTGTATGTGGGTACATAATTTACCACTATTGCCTTTGTTTTAGCTTCATTAATATTGTATCCCAAAAATATATGAAACTGGCTCAGTATATGTTCCACAACACTGTACTGTCCCTTTCTGGTTTGTCAGGTATAAAATAATGTCATCTGCAAACAGAGCCAGCTTTTCTTGACTACCTTACCAAATATATCCTTGAATTTCTGAGTCCCTTATTATCTTTTTCAAAGGTTCGAAATATAATGCAAATAACAAAGGGGAGAGAGGACACCCCTTTCTGGTTCCTCTTCTCAAGCAAAGATTAATTGAGAGCACCCCACCCACTTTAAGTTTCTCCTCCGATCCCTCATATATCCTCCTAATCAGCCTTATGATTTTATTAGGGAATGCAAATGCTTCCATTGCTGTGCTCATAAAGTCCCAGCTTACTCTGTCAAATGCTTTCTCTGCATCAAGACCCACAAACAACAATGGTATTTTCTTACATTCTGCTTCCCTTTGGATCATCAGTGTTCTGTTAATGTTGTTAAATGTTTGCCCCCTCCATAAAACCACATTGAGCCATATCCATCAACTTTGGTTTCATGTTTACCATTATTTTAGCCATTATAGACATAAACACTTTATAATCATGGTTTATTATTGAAATGGGTTTGTATGAAGCTGGATCTGATGGATCTTTCCCCTCTTTAGATATTACAGCTACCACTGCTTTCTTCTGAGATGTTGGTATTTCTCCTCTTGAAATACTGTTAAACAAAACCTTCCAGATCTTTATCAGTTTTTTTCCTTCCTAGCTTCCCATCTTCCACAGGAATACCATCTGTTCCTAAGGACATTCCTGTAGATTGTTTATATATCACCATTTTTATCTCATCTCCTCCTATCCTGTTAGTTATTGAGCTTTGTCTGCCTTTAACATTGGGATATTTAACTTTTCCATAAAAATTTCCATTTGTACCTTTTCTTGATTTCCATATTTCTCTGATTTATACAGACTTTTCCTAGAATTTCTGAAATATTTCCAATACCTCTACAGGACTGCTAGTTATCTTCCGTGTTATAAGCTCCCTAAGCTTGGTGATGGCCCTTGCTACATTCAGTTGCTCGAGTCTTTGTGCTAAAAGTTTTTATGCTCTAGAGATATCAAAAAACAGTTGCTTAACAGCAATCTTTCTAAACTCATGCATATTATCGAGGTAATCCATTATTTTCTGTTTAGCATTCTGCAGTTGTTCCTGTTTTTGTTCTGTGAGATTGCTCCTATTTTGCAATACTTTTAACATTTGTCAGTCCCTCTAAATAATTCTTATTACTTAATCATATTTCCCTTTTTTTTATTTCCACCCTGTTTTTAAACTTAGCACCTGAATAACTTCCACTACCCATTCCTTAAAGTCCTCTCTTTTCAGCAGATAGATAGGAAGGTACCAGCGTTTCATTTTTATTTCATTGCCCTGTGTTTTTCTTTTAGTTATTATTAGCGCATTTATCTGGAATAGTTATTGGGTCCATATCAAAACCTTCAATTAAATGCACATGTTCTTGTGAAATGTAAATTCTGTCTAGCCTAGCTTTTGTATCTTGGGGAATAATATGTAAGTTCACTCCGAACTCCTAGTACTGAATTCACATCTTCCCTGACAAATATTTTCATAAATGTCTTTAAAAATGTACCCCTCTTTTGTTATATTTTCCCTTTTGGGCCTCCCAGACACATCTTCACTGTTGCAAATCAAATTCCAATCCCCACCTGTAATTAATATTCCTTGCTGAAGGCTGATTATTTCTCCCAGAATTTTCTTAAGCTCCATTATAGTCAGTTTTTTGGAGGAATATGAATACATGGCAGTGTAATCGTCCTCCTTTGCCAGTAGCCCCTTAGTACTACATATCTACCATTATTGTCTTTTCTATCCTCTTGTATTACTATTGCATTTTATAAAAATAAGTACACATACTAAACCTAGACTACTTGATAATAGTTTTCACTCTTGCTCACAAACACTGGCTAATGTACAGTGTATGCACTGTATCTGTGTAGTATGTATGTATTCTACCTATGTTCCAAATTTCAGCTGTACACCACAAATCTATTACCTTTATTTTTAAATTAATATCTCTTTTCTCTAATTCAGTGGGGAAGATTTGGTACAACTTCCCATTAAACTTACATCTGTCTCATCATTACCACTCTTTAAAAAGTTTAAAAAGCAACTAAAAATGCAACTAAAAACACAATGTCTATGTCCTTGTACTAACCCTGACTACCCCCCCCCAGTATAACATTATTCTATAACTCTCCTCCAATAACCCACTTTGCAGAATTAGTAAATTCATCCCTCACTCCCTTTTTAGTATCTTATTCCCAAGGAACTATCACTGAGTATGCTCTTTACAACATTTTTTTCTTCAGTGAGCTCATGTCTTCCACCTTGTATATAGACCAACTATTTCTTTCACTATGACTGTAATTACTTCTTCATGTACATATGTTTAATCATTTTCTTATTTCTCAGTGTTATATATTTTTTTATAACCTATATACATCATTGTAAAGGTACATTCCTACCCAATATACTTATGACGAATATCAATCACTTTCCCTTGGAAATAGTACTGTATTTTGCCTTGTTAAACTCAGTAGTCACAGTCTGTATAATTTTAGTTCTGTATAACTCAAGTTGTTGAAGAAAATCTTCAAGTATATGTATTTTAGATTTTTTTTGGACTTTTGTTCTGTCTTGATTTATTTAGTTTAAAGTGGAGCTTATCTCCCCGGGCCTCTACTGAAAATGGACATGTATCCAGTTAGACTAGCCTGGTCAACAAATTTAAAATAAAAACAAATAAAATAAAAAAAAATATTTTCTTGTTTGTTCTCTCCACTGTAACTGTTGATGTGCTGCATACCACTGTAAAAACATGTCTATTGTAATATGTATGTATACTGATCATGTCTAAATATCTAAATGTATCTGTAATCTTTCTATGTGGAGCTTTTCTACCCAGGCCTCTGCTGAAAAAGGCCCTTTTCGGCTCAGTCAGACATCCCCGGTTAACAATTGTGAAATAAAAATAAATAAATACTCTTCTCTTCCTTTGCCCAGGTATTCTGCTGAATAACCAGCCTGAAAACCTTTCGTTATCAAATTCACATGTTCAGTTGTTTCCAAGTGTATCGCCTGTAGCACAGCTATTTGCACTCTGCATTTTTAATATAGTTTATTACTCTTTTTTGTATTTATCTGTGAGATCATTAACATTTAAAGACCGTATAGAAAGGATCGTATTCTTGAGAAATTATTATTCTCACCCTTTATGTACAGCAGCTTTTTGTTAAATGTCTAGTTCCAGCTTTTGTGTTACATGGATATACTGTTTGACAGGTTAATCTTTTATATAGTTGTTTCTTCTCATTTCCATTTGAACCTATGTCACATCTTACAGAAATTTGTTTTATTGAAAAGCCTCAAACAAAAATGCACACACACACACACACACACACACACACATACTCACTTTCAGTACCTCTCTAAAACTATTAACTTAATACACAAAACTGTGTACATCTTCAAATACTGCAGTTTTATCCTCCTAATAGGAACAAATGTTCCAAACTGACAGCCACACACATGGAGTTCAGCTGACTTAAAATAAAGGTTATCCTTGCTAAGACTCATGGTACAGCCTGTGGATCTATTAAGTGCTATCTGTTTTTTTTTCTTATCGTTATAGATCTCTCAGCTGGGAAAACACTTGAATTCTTTCAGAAAACATTTTCTGCAGGCTACTTCTCTTTATCAGATTGTCTGCTAGAAACAAGAAAGACAGACACACAATTGTTTAATAGAAAGCCTTATAATATTTAATATTCTTGTTCAATAACTTGTTTTTTTTAAAACTTGTTACTAGATTAAGCTAATGGCCTTAACCCAGCCATTCCCTTATGCAAGAATGAGAAAAACTACACTAATTTTTCTTTTGTCATGCTCTTTTAACCAGATCTTTTTTTTACATTGCAGTGCCTATAGTTCTTAAAACTTCACAAGGATAAAGAGAAAAGAAGGGGAAAAAGAAAAAAAGAAAAAGAAAAAACCCAGAAGCACCTATTTACATTATTATCCCCATTATATTTAAAAATAACTGGAAAAATAATTTCCTTTATAGCATGCAAAGAAAGTCATGCACTATTTAAAAAGTACTATTAAAAAAATTGTTTTACTTACAGTTAACTTTGTACCTCCTCTTCCCCACTCCTGAGTATTTTCCGAACATTAATGACATTAAGTAGGGCATATGCTTTAGAGTCACCTATAGGTTTAACAAAGTCCAAAGAAGTCCAATATTTCCATATTTTCTTGTTCTGTCATGTTTCACAAATATAATTATTACTTTGTAATCCTACATTTGTCAATTTCCAAGTTATTGATTTTGTTCTGCAAACGTTAATGACATGAACTATGGCATATGCTTTAGAGTCCCCTACAAGTTTAACAAAGTCTAAGAAAGTCCAGTATTTCCAGATTTTCTTGTTCTGTTCATGTTCATCTCCATCTCCCAAACCCTGTCTCTTCCTCATTTCCAATGTACTCTTGATTCTTCTAGTCAACTCTTGTACTTTTTTCCCTCTCTCAAGCATTTTCCTTTGAAACAATGGAAAAGGTTTCACAGGCAGTCTCTCTGTGGTCTTTATTACCAGAAGAAGAAGAAACAGAATCTCCTTCTGTTTCACAGCTCATTTTTCTTGGACAGACTTTTGCATTTCTTCCATAGCATGTACTTCATCAAAAATGATTTTTTGTCCTCCACGGAAAAAATATTTTGAAGATAGCTGGGTACAGCATTTTGAATCTCACTCCTGCTTCTCGAAATTCCCTGATTAATGGAATACATTTACTCCTCTTCTGCCTAGTGTGCAATGAATAGTCATTCTCCACAAACACTCTGCTGTCTCCCACTTTTAGTACTGTGCCCTTCTGCCACCATTTTGTCAGAATCAACTCCTCCTGCTGGTAAGATTGCATCTTTACAATTAAAGGTCTAAGTTGTTTCCTCATAGCCAGGTTTGGAACATATCCACAACGTGTCCTTTCAGCTAACAGTTCCTGTTGCGGAATACCAGTCTAGTTGCCTATTTATGCTTTCATAAAGTTAAAACAGCCTGTTCCTTCCAGCTTCTTGGGTACAACAGAAAATCTCAGGTTTTCCCTACATGCCCTTTCCTCTAATTCTATTATTTTTTGAAACATCTGTTCTTGTGCAGTCTCATATTCAGCCAGCTTTTTCTTCATTTTGACCTGTGAGTTTTGCAGTTTTATCGCCTTATCTGAATATCTATTTAAAGGGTCTTCCATTTTTTCCAGCCTTTTATTTTTTGAGTTGATATACTGTGTCATTGTTTCATTTATTTTAGTCAGGTCTGTGTGCAGTTGCCTTATACTTTCCTCTAGGTTACTGGAAGTCGTGTGGCGCTTGCACTGCTTTTTGGTGAACAGAGACGACACTTTTCCCGGTCAGCATTTTTTCATTCCCTTTTGTAGCTGATTTTCCTTCAGGTCTTCTGTATTTCTTTCTTCCTGGCATCCAGGCAGTGCACTTTCTAGCCAGTTACTGGAATTTACCCAGAAATCTAGCTCCACTGTCTTTCAATGCTAAGTTTCTGTTTTCACACTGGGAGAGGTAGAGTTAAGCTGTTACTCAATGTGCAGCCATCTTGGAAGTCCCTCAGGAAAATCCTCCTTGGTCACAGCATGGATACATTGTCCAATCCTACAGGACCATTTTCCATAATTCTTAGAAAAAAAAACAACTTATCAGAGAGCCCTTGTGAACTCCACAGGTTCAAATCTTTACCCCATTTGATGGTTGGTGATTTTGTAGCTTTCCTCTGGTGTAGTCCTGTCAGATACCATGAACCCGGAGTTAGCCATGTCCTCTTTGACTGTTCCAATGTTTGATATAGATATGGGAGAATCATCTTTTCTGGAGCACATTGATATTCCAGGGGTGAAGTATTAATTATAAGGTGCTGCTTACTCTGCTGGAACCGAAGTTTTCTTAAGACACTAAGGTCTTGCTGGCTGGATTCTGCTAAAATCAAAGTCTAGTTATAATTGCATTCACAGTCTGTTGCCCACAGAAACTTGCAGAATATACACTGATGCAGTATCAAACTCTGTCATAAAAACAGCAATAAATGACTTTTTATAATCACACAACTACTGTTACATCTTCAGGTACTGTGCTACTTTACTTCTCAAACAGCATGGATGATGTGAGAGATACAATATTACCTCAGAACAAATGGGTGTTCCTACACAAATATCTCTAACAGTGTTATCTGCTATAATCTCTTTATAGTGGTTTTACATCCTGTTTTTCTCCTTGGTATTCTAATTTGGTCTTTGTATGAAAACATCTGTTTGGTGGTGTTTGCAGAAAAATATACTTTCATCCTGTAGATAAATAATACTGGTATTGTCTTTTAAGGAAACATCTTGTACAAATGCTGACTTGATGGAAACATATCCATTCAAACTTCCTTGCTTAACAGTCATATAATAGAAACATGTACAGATTGTTTTCCTGTTGTCTATTCTTTAAAGAAGCTGCATACATCATGTTTTTCAAATTTTTGCTCTTACTGACCATGTGAAATGCATACATCCTGTTTTTAAGTCTGTAAGAGGTCAGCTTTTTTGCTGACAGTGTGAAATGCATACATTCTTGCTAATTTTGTAGGAAAACATGTCCATTAAGCAAATTCCTTATTTTCCAGGCCACAGTCATTTTAGTATGGATGCTAATCACATATTGCTAAACTCTATTTCTACATTTAAGCATGCTTTATTTTATTCCTTATTTATTTTGCATATTTGTAACAGAATTACTTTCAACCTTAATACCTTGTTGAGCATATTCTAACAATTCCCTCTTTTTATTTTAAAATATACTCAAAATACTTTATACTGATATGTATTTTTGATCAGATTATATAGAAAACACATTAAAGAAACAAAACCTTTGGTCTTCTTTTGATCAAAATGCAATTTTACATAGTTAATACAATGAATGTATTTAGCAACTTTTTCTTTTGCAGACCATTCTGTGAAAATATTTCACCAGTTATGAGCTGTGCCTGCTTTAGTTTTAACTTGATTAATTTGTTCTCTTGCAATCACAGAATTTCATGTATGACTTAGAACATTTTTATTAACTCTTTCCAACTGTTGAATTAACTATTTACTTTTATTAATCATTTTATACCAAAAGATTAGAGATAGACTAATATCTGTAAGAGACAAGAACTATGTGCTACTGCAAACATTATTTAGTGCTATAAATGTACAATTTCAATGTCATTTCAACCATAACACTGTGGTCATATCTCTGAACTGCCCATTAACACCTTGGCTGACAGTGAAGTGAACATATTAAACGCCTTGGTAAAGTACTGAACTGGGCTTAGATAATACATATTTGAATGTAATTATTTCATTATATTTCCATTAGCTGTATGAGTATAATATTTTAATATAATGTTCCTCTAACTGGGGTAACCAATACTAGTACAGATAAAATGGAGGTCCAAAAAAACAGTGATAAAATTACAATTAGTAATAAAATTACAACTTGACAAATTACTTTTGAATGTGTTAGTTTACAATGTGTCCTATACAGTATATATTTACACAGATTGTTTGCCACTCATGCATTTCAATCTAGTAGGTACACTGGACCCATTTTTTAAACATGTTTTTTCACACATATTCATTGGTAGACATTTATTTCATTTGTACTGAATTATTTTGTATTTGTACATACAAAGACTGTAAAGTACATTTAGTCTAATCTACAAATGTAGTAACATTAACATCAAGCAAAATCTTGGAAAATTTGTGTATCCCTTTAGAAGTATCTAATGGAATTGCCACCAGAGGCAACTACATACCCAACAATTAGAAACATTCATGCTTTTTGCATACCAACATTGTCTTGCCAAAAACACATTTAAAAATAGTGACCAGTCTTGCTCAATTTTTGCATAGCTTTACTCTCTCTATATTATATAGCTTTACAGTTTAACAGGTTGTAAATACAATTTAATACTAAAGAGTAAAATATCTTGGCTTATCAGATTTAATCTGTTTACCAATATTTCTAATGTACTAATACCTGTTTTCCCCTGTCCCTAAAAGAATATTGTCAAGAAGGAATAAGATATTTCTTTCTCTAGATTTATTTTAGACCCTTCTGCAATACTGCTTATACAGTCAGTGGAAAACTGAGAAAGTACCCCTCCAATGTAGTGCTGCAATATTGTTTATTTGCTTTATGCTGTGAGAATAGAATGTATGTCAGCCCAACACTTTGGTTATACATTTGCTTTATTCTGTTAGTAACAAACTATAGACCTTTGATCTGATATTTTTTTATAAAGCTTTTGCTGTTTACCCTCCTGCAAAATTGATTTGAATTGTATGTCTATTATGGCCCATCTGCCGGCTATACATGATGTAACTGAGGTTTTTTACTTTTAACATTTACATGCAAACAGATTATCAGTTACATATATGAACAATTGTGATGTTTTATTACAATTACCAAATAGTGTTGCATGTGAACATGTAACAATTATGTTTTAATAACAATAATGTTTTAGAAAAACTCAAGCCACTTGTCTGGCAATCAGTCTTGTTTTTTAACTTATTTTTCCAACATTTCCTGTAACTATTTATTCAGTCTGGGAAGGTCTGTGCTCACATTTTAGACTTTGTAAACTATAGTTAACCCTTTCTAGCATTTTTCCTGTAATCATCTGTTAATACACTTACAGTTTGATGGTAAAATGCAGTTGAAAAACACATATAAATATAATAAGTATTTGTGATTTACATAAGTATGCATTTATACTGCATAAATAAATATTATTTTACAATTAGCTTACATATTTTTGTAACTTTGATTTCAGTTTTTTTTATTTAACTGCCCTGCCATTCACTGCTTGACTAATGCCATCTGTGATTATTTCTTTTTAAAATTCAGAACTTTAACTGTTTTGTGTGGTGTTGCTACACAATTATAAAAAATGTAAAAAAAAAAAAATAGATATTAGCTTAACTAACACATTTATATTTACATTTGCTGTTGTCTGCCTTTTGTCCTGTGCTTTTTAACAGATGTACTTTATATGAAAAGAAAATACATGCATGTCAATCTTGTGACTTCAGAATTTTACTGTTATGCACTAGAACTGTTGTGTTTACTTTTTGACTGTGCTATGAGAATGGCAGTCATACACTCTACTTTACTGTAGTACTGATAAATGTCTTGCTTTAATTGAATGAAAGTTTTAAAACATTACAGAATGATTTGTCCATACATCAGATACTAGCATGTATGCTTAACCATTTTCAAAACACAAACATATTATAAAATATATCTCTTTTGTACAGATCAGCTGTAGTTTCCTCCTCTTTTGCAATGTTTTCTTAAGCTCAGCTGTTGTATAGAGGAAGTCAGTGTCTGTCAGTTCAGCTAATTTATTTTCTTTATCCTGTAACTGCTGTTCAAGAGTTTCCTGTAATGTTCCATGGTCTTTCTGACATTTTTCAGTAATCTGTTCTGCTGAATCTAAAAATCCTATACACATTTAAACTTCCTAGACTCATTGTGCTTGTCTTTTAGAAGTTTATTACATTCTTTTGGCACAAGATGTACTTGAGGTTCTGTCAGAAACTGATTTGACTACTGTTGTAACTCTGAAATTAACCTTTCACATGTGGTGACAGGACATAACTGTTCATCTGAATATAATGTAAGCATATTAACTTTTCCTGGTTCTTTACCATTAACATTTTTGTCTATACAGTCTAACCTTTGAAAAATGTCATACAATACTTTTTTATGACATTGTACACAGAAAACAGTTTCATATGATTTACACAATAAAGATTTGTCATACCTCACATGGTTTTCTTTGAAATACGAGTCAAATATTGTAATCCTTTTGCATAGTGCCTTACTATCTATTTGCCCTAATAAGGTTTTACATTTACTAATGTGCTGTGTATACCAACATTGCAGTTTACTCCATATTTTATCTGATTGTTCTGCTACATTGAGTGGGCGGCCACAGTGGTGCAGCGGTTAGCATTGCCGCCTCACAGCAAGAGGTTCTTCAGTTTGATTCTCAGCTGGGGTGCCTTCTGTGCGGAGTCTGCATGTCCTCCCTGTGGTCGTGTGGGTTTCCTCCGGGTGCTCCGGTTTCCTCCCACATCCCAAAGACATGCTGTAGGTGGATTGAACACTCTAAATTGGCCCTAGGTGTGAGTGTGTGCCTGTGTGTGCCTTCTGTGGAAGGTTGGGTGCCGGGCTGGCAACTCAACACTGTAAAACTCCACTGCCAATCATGAGCAGACAGGTGATCTGCTGTGGCGACCCCTAACCAGGAAAAAGCCAAAAGAAGAAGAAGTTCTGCTACATTGAGTAAATCTTGGCTTACACCTGTTTGAATTCTGTCTAATAGCATCCATACTAAAAATGAAACACAGAAAAAGGTCTTACCACTTAGCAAGAAAACGGGTGATCAGGCTGTTGTTGCAGATGGCTGAAAAATTTTCAGAGTCACTCAAGAAGCTGGTGAAACAGCAGGCAGCAAACTGATGTGCAAAGTAGGTGGTCACCTTTCTTGGAGGTTGAATGGCATTGTGACTTTCCTGCACTGCAGGGTCAATCTGGATTCAGACGTTTGAGAATCTTTACTGCTGCAAGCTGCATAAACTGGAGTACTTCTGTTTAGGATTTACACATATGTACAAATGTTAGTTACTGCAATTTGTCTGAAGTGACCCTCTGCAGGCTTTACCACTCCCTTTGTTTTCGATTGCTGGCTAGGCTCACCATTGAAAAATTAATCATCAAGGTGCTGCTTACTGTGCTTGCAGAATATACACTGATGCAGCATCAAACTCTGTCATAAAAACAGTAACCAATAAATGACTTATAACAAATCACACAAACTACTGTTACAGCTTCAGGTACTGTGCTACTTTACTTCTCAAACAGCATGGATGGTGTGAGAGATACAATATTACTTCAGAACAAATGGGTGTTCCTACACAAATATCTCTAACAATGTTATCTGCTGTAGTCTCTTTATATAGTGGTTTTACATCCTGTTTTTCAACTTGGTATTCTATTTTGGTCTTTGTATGAAAACATCTATTCGCTGGTGTTTGCAGAAAAAAAAATGTTTTCATCTTGTAGAGAAATAATACTGGTATTGTCTTTTAAGGAAACATCTTGTGCAAATGCTGACTTGATGAAAGCATGTCCATTCAAACTTCCTTGCTTAACAGTAATATAATAGAAACATGTACAGATTGTTTTCCTGTTGTCCATTCTTTAAAGAAGCTTCATACATCCTGTTTTTCACATTTTTTCTCTTACTGACAATGTGAAATGCATACTTCCTGTTTTTCATATTTTTGCTCTTACTGACCATGTGAAATACATACATTCTGTTTTTAAGTCTGTAAGAGGTCAACTTTGTTGCTGACAGTGTGAAATGCATAAATTCTTGCTAATTATGTAGAAAAACATGTCCAGTAAGCAAATTCCTTATTTTCCAGGCGACAGTCATTTTAGTATGGATGTTAATCACATATTGCTAAACTCTATTTCTACATTTAAGCAAGCTTTATTTTATCCCTTATTTATTTTGCATATTTGTAACAGAATTACTTTCAACTTTAATACCTTGTTGAGCATATTCTAACAAGGGGAAGCTGCTGGATGTGTCAAATGGAAGAAACTTCTTGTGGGAGTGAATATTTCTTCTCCAGTTTGGTCTTTGTAGGTACTTGTAAAGAAAAAAATGAAAAATTGTTCTTTGGCACAGAGTATCTATAAGAAAAGATAACTTTCTTACCTCAGCAGAGAAATTATTGCAGACAGTCAGTGCTGGTACACTGTATGCAGTACATGTTAATCAAATCAGTCAAAATATTCATGAGGAAGATGTGTCGTATGATTCTAACATAGACACAGGGCTTCATCTCCTTCAGATTCTCAAGTGAAAAACTCTGTTGATAAAGAAACTTTGTCCACATGTGTTCCATAGGGAAATTTTTTGTTTCACAGATTATTGTCAGGATGAAAGAAGGATTTTTAGAGAAACAAATGTATGCTTCCCTCGAATTGAGGAGACATTGCAGTATGTTGCCCTATTCTGTGCTTATTCTTCCTCTGGTACCATCCTTTGACGAGATAAATAATGCTGTCTATAACAACCCTTATTTACAACTTTCAGTCCCCAGTAATCCAGATGGACTTTACAAAGTGTCTTAAATTTTTAAATAGTTATTTTCTCAACCTAGGTCTAACCCTGTAGCTGTTTTAACACCTACACCAATGGACAACAAGCTTCAGGGATCATCCATCCCTTCACTTGTAGACATTGAGGGGGGAAGGTTTTGGATTGATTTGGTATGAGAATTTTTTCTTCTTTCACTTTGGTGTATAGAATTCTTAACTATCTGTCCCATAAATTGATATAGACAGTTTGAGAAATTTACCTACCACTCTTCCCCCTCAAGGTAGTGCCTACCTCAATTCCATTATTTCCGACATGTCTTGAGTATCTAAACATACTTCAGGAAATGTGTACAACTGTGCAGGTACTGTGCGTTGGACGTCTGCCTCTGCTGATATTTTTTAAACACCATTATTGAATTATCACTTGTGACATAGGCAAACTTGCATTTGTATAAAGTAAACAAAGCATATTAAGTTCTCATTTATAAATACTGTACATCACATATAGTCTTCTATAGAATATGGTCAATCCAAAATTACATAATTATTTTCAAGTCCTGCCTTTTCTTAAACCTTATCACGCCTCAAAAACATTTTTCTGCATGCATTGCTCCCACATTTTCTATTTTTTTTCTGTGTAATTTGTTCCTACCCTTTTCTAAAGATCCCTCATTATATTTGTTTATCTCTGTTACAGCATTCACTACTTCAAGCATGTCTGGTTTAGAATTTGATTTTTATTTTCAGCAAGAATTAAACTTAAGAAGGCCATACTATGTCTAGGCAATTCAGATCTTATAACCCAGCTCATAAAATTGTTTCCTTGACTTCCAAGATGGTTGCACATGAAGTAACAGCTTATTTCTAGCTCAGTGTGAAAACAGAAACTCAGCAGAGAAGGCTAGTAGACTTGGGTTTATGGATAAATGTCAGTAACTGGCTAGTAAGTATGCTGCCTAGATGCCAGGAATAAAGAAATAGAGAAGACCTGGCAAAAATCACATACAGAAAGTGAGGAAGAAACACTAACTGGAGAAAGTTCTGCAGCTGTTCAGAAAAAAGCAATGCAACATTCAGACATGACTTCCAATAACCTACAGAAAGATTTAAGACAACTGCATACAGACCTGGTTAAATAACAAAACACTGATGGAGTATATTAACACAAACAATAAAAGGCTGAAAAAATGAAAGAAGTCTTAAACAGATATTCAGATGACATGATAAAGCTGCATGTTGAAATGAAGAAAAGGCTGTCTGAATATGAGACTGCTCAGGAAGAAGTGTTTCAAAAAATAATAGAATTATAGAACAGAGCATGCAGGGAAAACCTGAGATTTACAGTTATACCAGAGAAGCTGGAAGGAACAGACTGCATTAATTTTAAGAAAACACAAATAAGCAACTGGACTGGTATTCCACAGCAGGAGTTGTTAGTTGAAAGGGCACATCATGTGTATGCTCCAAACCTAGCTATAAGAAAGCAACCTAGACATTTAATAGCGAAGATGCAATCCTATCTGCGGAAGGAGTTGATTCTGACAAAACTGTGCCAGAAGGACAAGTACTAAGAGTGGGAGATAGCAGAGTGTTTGTGGAGAATGATTACTCATTGTACAGCAGACAGAAGAGGAGCAAATTGATTCCACTATTCAGGGAATGTCAAGATGCAGGTGTGAGATTCAAACTGCTGTACCCAGCTGTCTTCGAGGAATTCTTCCCTGGAGGAACAAAAATCATTTTTTTGATTAAGTACATGCTAAGGAGGAAATACAAAAGTTTATCCAACAAAAAGTAAGCTATGAAACAGAAGGAGATTCTGTTTCTTGTTCTGGTAATATAAACCACAGAGGGACTGCACCTGTGAAATCTTTTCAATTTTTTCAGTGGAAAATGTTGGAGAGAGGGAAGGAAGCACGAGGGTAGACTCGAAGAATTGAGAATATGTTGGAAATGAAGCAGACAGGATTCTAGAGATAAACAGTGATAATACCACTGACTTCATATGGTACTACAGTGCAATAATTATATTTGTGAAATATGACAGACCAAGAACATCTGGAAATATTGGACTTTTTCAGAATTAGTTGGACATGTGGGGGACACTAAAGCATATACCCTACTTCATGTCATTAATGTTCAGAAAGGTGCTTTGGGGAGGAGAAGAGGAGGGAGAAAGTTAACTGTAAGTAAAGTTATTTTCTTAAATAGCACCAATTTTGTGGCAAGTGTTTTGTTATATGCTATAAAGTAAAGTTTTTTTCAGTTAGTTGTAAGCATAATGGGAGTGTAAACAGGTGTTCTTTTTCTTTTTTTTTTGGCCCTTCTCTCTTTCTTCTTGTTCAGTTTTAAGAAATCTCGGCACTGTAATGTAAACAAATCTGGTTAAAATCCATGATAATGGAAAGATTAATGTGCTTTTTCACATTCCTGCATGGGGAATAACTGGATTAAAGACCTTAGATTTATTTAGCAACAAGCTTTAAGAGAGAGCAAGTAAATGAAAAAGAACATTGAATATTATGAGTCTTTTTTATAGCAAATACATGTATGCTCAGTAGCAACTATGCAGCTGGTCTTCATGTTTCCATGGAAACGTTCTTATAAAGAGAAACTGGCTGTCTGGTTCTCAGGTCTCCATGGAGACAATCTGATAAAGAGAAACTGGCTACAGTCTGGTGGAGAGTGATTGGCTGGAAAAAAAAAGAAAAGACAAATCCGCTAGGAAATAATATTCTCTGAAAGCATTCAGGGGCTTGGCCAAGGTAGATAATGTTCTCTGAAAACATTCAGGGGTTTTTCCAGCTGGGATAGCTATAAAGATAACACAAAATGAATCAGCACTTAGTAGAAGCATAGGCTGTACCATGCATCTTAGCATGGTTAACCTTTCTGTGAGGTTAACTCAATTCTGTGAGTGTAGCTGTCAGTTTGGAACATTTGTTCCTATTAGGAGGGTAAAACTTCAATATTTGAAGGTGTACATAGTTTTGTGTGTTAGTATTAAGGTAATAGGTTTTAGGGCGGTACTGGGGTGTGTTTTGTTTTTTGAGGCCTTTCAATAAAACAAAAAGTTTTATAAGATGTGACCATAGGCTCAAATTGATATGACAAAAAACAACTGTATAAAAGTTAAACCTGTCAAACAGTGTATGCATATAACACAAAAGCTGGAACTAAGCATTTAACAAAAAGGTGTTATACATAAAAGGTGGGAATAATAACTTTTGAATACAGCGATGCTTTCATTAATGTCCTTAAATGTAAATGGCCTCACAGATAAATACAAACAAGAAAGAGTAGTGAACTATATTAAAAATGTAGAGTGTGAATAGCTGTGTTACAGGTGACACACTTAGAAAGAACCGAACATGTGAATTTGATAAAAAAGGTTTTCAGTAAGGTTATTCAGCAGAATACCCGAGACAAAGAAAGAGTAGATATATTAATTGCAAAGGAGCTCCAATAGTGATAGAAAAAGATAAAAAAGATATTAATGGCAGATTTGTAGTGATAAGGGGCTACTGGCAAGGGAGGGTGATTACAGTGGTATGCATTTACATTCCAGCAAAAACTGCTATAATGAAGCTTAAGAAAATTCTGGGAGAAATAATGAGTTTTTAGCAAGGAATATATTTATTTATTGACATTTGTTAACCGGGTTGTCCAATTGGGCTTGTGGCCCATTTTCAGTGGAGACCCGAGGAGAAAAGCTCCAGCAGTACATTTTAAACAAGTACAATTTTAAACAATATTGATATAATAGCAGTTATAGCAAAAAGATTCACATATGTTGGGTTACATGCATAAAATTAAAGTTGCATTAAAAAGAAGCTAAGTAACAATTTTACATTGATATAGTTCAATAGGTCAACAATAAAATGTTTTTGTGTGTATAAAATTATGCAAATGCATAGTAGACACATTGGAGAGAGAGGTGTAATGAGGTACTAAGTATGGTCCTTTTGAGGGTACATAAAGAGAAGGAAGACTAGGTAGGGTCATGGCAAGGGTAGGTTCTGGAATTGAGAAAATAAGCTTTTAGTTAATTTTTAAAGTGTGAGGTGTGGGAGATTGAACGTAAGTCAAGGGGAAGTTTGTTCCAAGCATGGGCAAGGGAGTGTTTGTAGAGTAGTTTGCCTACTGACCTTTTTCGGTGGTAGATATCAAGTAATTGTTGGTTAGAAATACAGAGGGTCCGGGATGGGATGTAGATGTAGACTAAGGAAGATAGAGATGGACAGAAGGAGGGTTTATAAAGAATAGAGTGTAGCATATGAAATTGATAAGATAGCAGAAATTGGGGAAGTTCAAGCCATTGAAGAGAGTTTAAAGAAATGCAGTGGTGTGAGTTGTATGGGGAGTTAGTAATGAATCTAGCTATTTTATGGTAAGTCTGTTGGAGTTTGTTTAGAGTGGAGGCCTGGATATTGGTAAGAACTGGGGTGGCATATAAGAGGGAGGGGAGGAGGATTGCCTGGCCCAGGGTAAATCTAGATTCAGGGGTTAAGAATTTTTTGTTCCAATATAACAGACTAGAGTTTCTGTTTTTTTTTTTTATACATTGGAGTATGTGTAGGTTGAACTTTAGTTTGTCATCGATAATGACCCCTAGGAGTTTTGTGTGGGTGTCAGGTTGGATAGTTGTATTGTTAGAAGATGTAGTAAAAAAGGAGGTGTTGTGATGAGAAAGAGAACAGGGAAGGAAAAGTAGGGGTTTGGTCTTTTTGAGATTTCGGATCAATAGGTTGTGAGAGAGCCATTGTTCAGTGTATAGTAGGGCCTGTTTGGTTGGGGAGTGTAATTCAGGAATGTTATTTGAGATGGATATAAGTGTGGAGTCGTCGGCATACTGAATAAGGGAGGATTCTTTGCATGGGGTGTAAAGATCATTGGTGAAGATGTTAAACAAAAGGGGTCCCATGATGGATCCTTGGGGAGCACCAGTGGAGATGGGAAGGTAAGTTGAGGAGGATGAGAGCCATTTGACAGATTGTTCCCTGCCAGATAGGTAACTATTAAACCAGGCAAGTGCGTAGGGGGATAGGTGAAGATTTGCGAGTTTGGATAGTAGTAGAGAATGAGAGACAGTATCGAAGGCTTTGGAGAGATCTAGAAAGAGACAGGAAATGAGTTTATTGTTGTTTAGGGCCTCTGCAATGATATGAGTGAAGGAGAAGGAGGGCAGTGGTGGTGCTGTGGTGAGGACAAAATCCATGTTGGTTAGGGGTAAGTAAGTGGTGTGTGAGGAGGTGATTGAGAAGCTGTGAGTGAATACATTTTTGTAATATCTTGGAGAGGGGGGGACAGAATGACAATGGGTCAGTAGTTTGAGGGGTCAGTGGAGTTTCCACCTTTATGTAGAGGGATAGTGAAGAAAGATTTCCAAAGGGTGGGGTCAGTTGATTCCAGAATAGATTGATTAATTAGTATAGATATAGGATAGGCAATTGAGTCAGCAGCAAGTTTGAGGAATGTAGGAGATAGATTGTCAGTGGAAGAAGAGCAAGGTTTTAGCTTGAGTAGTAGAGGTTTGATGTAAGTAATGGGAAATGGATCAAAAGAAAACAAAGTTGTGTTAGTAGGACTTGGAGGGGTGGGTGTCGAAGTAGAGTTTGGCTTAGAGGTTACCAGATTTTGGATGGAAGAGATAAAGTGTTTATTCAGGAGGGTAGCTGTTTCATGAGAGGAAGAGTTAGGGTATGGGGAGGGATTAGAGGGCTTTCCAGGATAAAGGATGTTGTTGAGTGTTGACCAAAATTGTCGAGGATTGGATTTGTTGTTAAGCTGAGCAGAGCTATAGTATAACTTTTTGTCATTAGTTGTATGTTTTTTTGCAAGGTTCCTCAGTTGCTTGTATTTTTGAAGAAAAGGTGGTGGTTTAGTTTTAGTCCAGATTTTTCATAAGGGACCTAGTCTCTTTGAAGAGCTAGGGAGCATGATTTTATTTTACTCTGATCTTCTTAGAGGGAGCTAAGGAGTTTAGAGTATTAATGAAGATGCTATTGAAAGTGCTTACAGCATAATTTAGGGGGAGGTGTTGTAGGATGGACCAATCTATGTTGTGGAGAATGGAGTTAAATTGGGATGACTTGAAAGTCGATAGTTTACGACAGTCTTTGATAAGGTGGGGTTTAGGAATATGGAAGTAGTGTCTTAAGATGTTGGTAGGGAGATGATCACTGAGGCAGTCAGGTAAGGTGGTGGGATTATGGTACTGGTGGGGGGAATTGGTAAGGATCCAGTCTATGATGGAGCTGGAAGTGGAATTTTTATGGAAGCGAGTGGGAGATGTTATAAGTTAGTGGAAGACGTGTAGGTGGATACTGAGTTGGGGGAGTCAGTTGTGAGTTTGGACCAATCAATGTTGACATCACCAAGGATAAGTGTCTCATATGGTATGTTGTGGGAGAACCAGAATAGGATGTTTTCAAGAATGGGCAGATTGTTAGCAGGAGGAAGGTAGACAGAGGCAATTGCAAGTTTTTTTGTGGGGATTCAGATGGCAGTTAAGGTGGATTTAGTAGAATGGAAGGGGAAGGGGACCCAATTGTGACATCTTCACTGATTACAGAACCATAACCCTATTCAATTTTTTGAAAATAAAGCCAGAGTAAGGTTTCTAGGGCAAAGGCTAATTCTCCAATTTTTTTCACCGAATCAAGGATTTCGTTATATTAAGTCCAAAGCAGTTTCCAAAATTTCAGTTGTTTTGAGCAGCAGATTATGCAAAACTTTCATTAAAGGTGCTGTGCTGTTAAGACCCCAGTTTTCATCCTGCGCCCCATAGGATCTTGATTTGGTACTTCGTGCCTTAACATCTTCCCCTTTCGAACCGGCTGCTACATGTGAGTTAAAATATCTGTCTTGGAAAACTGCCTTCTTAGTTGCAATTACCTCTGCAAGAAGAGTTTCAGAGCTTCAAGCCCTATCTATCAAACCACCGTACTTGATTTTTCACAAGGATAGAGTATCACTTAGGCCTAATCCATCCTTTGTTCCAAAGGTTTGTTCTAATCTCTGTCTCCAACAATCTCTAGAGCTACCAGTTTTCTTTCCAAAATTCTCAAATGAAGCAGAATACACCTTCCATAAATTGGATGTTCATAGGCAATTGCGCTTCTATCTAGACAGGACTCAACAAATTCGAAAAACAGACCAGTTGTTTGTGTCCTTTTCAGATAATAAATTGGGTCAAACCATCACAAAAGCTACTATTTCCAAATGGATTAGAGATTGCATAACTCAGGCTTATTCCTCTTCAAATAAGCAACTTACAACATCTATCAAAGCTCACTCTACCAGAGCTATGGCTACTTCTATTGCTTTTCATTCCAAGCTCGCTATCTCTGAGATTTGTGCGGACTACTTGGTCCAACCACACTTTCATTTCCCACTATAAATTGGATGTGGCATCTAAAGGGCGAGCATCATTTGGTTCCACGGTACTTAGGAGTGTTTACCAGTGAGCCACCCAGGATTCAGGTGCTAGGACGCTGTCCCATCAGTCAGAATGTAGGCTGAGATAGGATCACATAACATCTTTTAGTTATGTACTCACCATAACTTCAGATGTTTGGGATCCATCTACATTCCTAACTCTACCCTCCTTCCCCTGCCTTGGAGATCAGAAGAGATTGAACGGTTTTGAGTTCTACTGTTTTTATCTTGTTTCATCTGGCGATGTTATATAAGCAGCGTGTGTGTCTGTGTATGTATGCGGACAAACTAGATCTGGGGGACTGGTAGTGGTGCATCCTGGGATATAGTAAGCTCAGCCAATAAGAGACTTCGCTCTTTGGCATAAGCGTGCCGAGTCGGAGCCGAGGGATCGGCTCCGAACCCATCAGTCAGAATGTAGGCGAGATGGATCCCAAACATCTGAAGTTATGGTGAGTACATAACTAAAAGTTTGTCATCGATAATGACCCCTAGGAGTTTTGTGTGGGTGTCAGGTTGGATAGTTGTATTGTTAGAAGATGTAGTAAAAAAGGAGGTGTTGTGATGAGAAAGAGAACAGGGAAGGAAAAGTAGGGGTTTGGTCTTTTTGAGATTTCAGATCAATAGGTTGTGAGAGAGCCATTGTTCAGTGCATAGTAGGGCCTGTTTGGTTGGGGAGTGTAGTTCAGGAATGTTATTTGAGATGGATATAAGTGTGGAGTCGTCGGCATACTGAATAAGGGAGGATTCTTTGCATGGGGTGTAAAGATCATTGGTGAAGATGGTAAACAAAAGGGGTCCCATGATGGATCCTTGGGGAACACCAGTGGAGATGGGAAGGTAAGGTGAGGAGGATGAGAGCCATTTGACAGATTGTTCCCTGCCAGATAGGTAACTATTAAACCAGGCAAGTGCGGAGGGGGATAGGTGGAGATTTGCGAGTTTGGATAGTAGTAGAGGATGAGAGACAGTATCGAAGGCTTTGGAGAGATCTAGGAAGAGACAGGAAATGAGTTTATTGTTGTTTAGGGCCTCTGCAATGATATGAGTGAAGGAGAAGGAGGGCAGTGGTGGTGCTGTGGTGAGGACAAAATCCATGTTGGTTAGGGGTAAGTAAGTGGTGTGTGAGGAGGTGATTGAGAAGCTGTGAGTGAATACATTTTTGTAATATCTTGGAGAGGGGGGACAGAATGGCAATGGGTCGGTAGTTTGAGGGGTCAGTGGAGTTTCCACCTTTATGAAGAGGGATAGTGAAGAAAGATTTCCAAAGGGTGGGGTCAGTTGATTCCAGAATAGATTGATTAATTAGTATAGATATAGTATAGGCAATTGAGTCAGCAGCAAGTTTGAGGAATGTAGGAGATAGATTGTCAGTGGAAGAAGAGCAAGGTTTTAGCTTGAGTAGTAGAGGTTTGATGTAAGTAATGGGAAATGGCTCAAAAGAAAACAAAGTTGTGTTAGTAGGACTTGGAGGGGTGGGTGTCGAAGTAGAGTTTGGCTTAGAGGTTACCAGATTTTGGATGGAAGAGATAAAGTGTTTATTCAGGAGGGTAGCTGTTTCATGAGCGGAAGAGTTAGGGTATGGGGAGGGATTAGAGGGCTTTCCAGGATAAAGGATGTTGTTGAGTGCTGACCAAAATTGTCAAGGATTGGATTTGTTGTTAAGCTGAGCAGAGCTATAGTATAACTTTTTGTCATTAGTTGTATGTTTTTTTGCAAGGTTCCTCAGTTGCTTGTATTTTTGAAGAAAAGGCGGTGGTTTAGTTTTAGTCCAGATTTTTCATAAGGGACCTAGTCTCTTTGAAGAGCTAGGGAGCATGATTTTATTTTACTCTGATCTTCTTAGAGGGAGCTAAGGAGTTTAGAGTATTAATGAAGATGCTATTGAAAGTGCTTACAGCATAATTTAGGGGGAGGTGTTGTAGGATGGACCAATCTATGTTGTGGAGAATGGAGTTAAATTGGGATGAATTGAAAGTCGATAGTTTACGACAGTCTTTGATAAGGTGGGGTTTAGGAATATGGAAGTAGTGTCTTAAGATGGTGGTAGGGAGATGATCACTGAGGCAGTCAGGTAAGGTGGTGGGATTATGGTACTGGTGGGGGGAATTGGTAAGGATCCAGTCTATGATGGAGCTGGAAGTGGAATTTTTATGGAAGCGAGTGGGAGATGTTATAAGTTAGTGGAAGATGTGTAGGTGGATACTGAGTTGGGGGAGTCAGTTGTGAGTTTGGACCAATCAATGTTGACATCACCAAGGATAAGTGTCTCATATGGTATGTTGTGGGAGAACCAGAATAGGATGTTTTCAAGAATGGGCAGATTGTTAGCAGGAGGAAGGTAGACAGAGGCAATTGCAAGTTTTTTTGTGGGGATTCAGATGGCAGTTAAGGATGATGATTTCAGCTGGGATGAAGTCAGGAATTGGGGAAGGGTATGGTGAGAGGTTAAGGTTGTTTGAGTAGAGGATGGCCACACCACCACCTTTTTTACAGGTCTATCAGATCGGAAGATATTATAACCTGGTGGGAGTATTTCACTATTTGAGATTTGTGGCTTGAGCCAGATTTCAGATAGGGAGAGGATGTGAGGGGTATTGAGAGCTATCCATGAGTGCAGCTCAGTGACTTTATTTGCTAGACTCTGAATATTCAATGAGTAAAGTATTTGGATGGAGATGATTGTTGTGACTGAGGTTGGTGACTGTTAGAGGAGTAAGATGGGGACAGTGTAGAGGTAGTTTTGGGGAGAGAAGAGGGGGCCCAGGGTTGGGATGGATATCTCCGGAACAAAGTAGGTTTTTAGTGAGGAGAGGGTGTGGTGTGAATGGAATTTGATTTGCAGCAGTGAAGATGTGTCTGGGGGGGGCCCAGAAGAGAAAATATATCAACGGTGGGTAGATTTTTAAAGAAATTTATGAAAATATTTGGCACGGAAGATGTGAATTCAGTAATAGGAGTTTGGTGTGAATTTGCATATTATTCCACAAGATATAAAAATTGGGCTAGGCTAGACATAATTTACATTTCACAGGGACAAGTGTATTTAATTGAATGTCTTGATACTCACCCAATAACTATTTCAGATAATATGCCAGTAAGAGGTAAATGAAAGCACCAGGTTTGTTTGCGTCTTTTGGCTTTTCCCGGTTAGGGGTCGCCACAGCGGATCTCCGGTCTGCTAATGATTGGTAGTTGATTTTTACGTGCCGAGTTACCAACTCTGACGCACAACCTTCAACTAAGGTACGCCCATTCACGCATGTCTCCACGCAGAAGACGCTCTAGCTGAGAATCGAACCGGACAGTGTCTTACTGTGAGGCGACAATAATGAAATAAAAATGAGACATCTGCACTTTCCCACCTATCTGTTGAAAAGAGAATAATTTAAGAAATAGGTAGTAAAGATTATTCAGAAGTTGTTAGAGAGGATAGAAATGTCTTCTGAAAATATTGCTAGGGAGTAGGATACAATTAAGGTGGAGTTTAAAAATAGGGTGAAAATAATAGAAAGGGAGATATGGTTAAGAAGTAATAAAAAGAAGTTATGTCTTAACCACAACGTTCCATCTCTGTTGTTCATCTTCTTCCATTCATCACTGATGGGTTCGGATTTCAGCCCTCTGAACTGAGTCCCTCTAAATAATTCATCTGATGTTGTTGATCTTCTTTCTATTCATCACTGATTGGTTCAGTTCAGAGCCCTCAGAACCGAGTCGGCCTATTACCAAGCTCACACCAGCCCAAAACAACTCTTGAGCTAAGTCTCTACCCAGAATGCCCTTCTCCCTGTTACCTCAGATCGAGTTTGCTAAGAAAGGAAGTGAAGCCGAGGCCACTTCTATGCAAGTACCCTAGTGCACCACTTAGACCCAATGCATCCCCCAGGAACCGTTGGAGGGGGAAGGAGGGTGGGAAGTGATGAATGAAAGAAGATGAACAACACAGATGGTACATTATGGTAAGACATAACTTCTTTATCTGATGTTGTTAATCTTCTTTCCATTCATCACTGATGGGACAGAATCCCAAGCTACCTTGAGGTCCATGGGTGACCCTTATGGAAGAACATTCCTGATTACCATTGAGCCGAAGGCAGCTTTCCCCCTGGAGACCAGGTCCCATTTTTAATGATTGATAAAGGTATGAGGCTTAGCCCAAGTAGCTGCTGTGCAGATGTCATCAATGGATGCCCTGGAATGGAATGCTATAGAAGTTGCCATAGATCCAGTGGAGTGGGCTTTAACTTTTGGCATGGATTCATTATGGAGGGAATAAGTGACACGTATGCAGTCCCTTAGCCATTTTGATGATGTAACCTTGGAAACAGCCTCTCCCATTTTAGGTCCCGAGAAGGAGATGAAAAGCTGTTCAAATTTACAGATAGGTTTGGTCCTGTCCAGGTAAAATCTTAATTGTCTGTGTACATCTAAGGTGTGAAGGCAGTACTCTCCTATATTGGCAAAATTCAGAAAGAACACTGGTAGATCAATGGACTGGTTAATAGAGAATTCAGAAACCACTTTGGGAAGAAAGGATGGGTTCTTTCGAGGTGACACTCTGTCTTTGTGAAAGACCAGGCAGGGCCTCTTGATACACAGTGTCTGCAGCTTCGAAACTCTTCTGGCAGAGGTAATGGCTACCAGGAACAAAGATTTCCAACACAAAACGTTAGGTTACACTTAGCTGCAGGCTCAAATGGCTTTTAAGTCAAAGACTGGAGGACTAAAGTGAGGTTCCATGGTACTACGGGCTGTCTGAGAGGAGGCCTGAGATGAGAGGTCCCTTTGATTAAAGCCTTGCAAAGGCATAACGAAATAAGAGTGGTACCATCTATACCATTGTGGAAGTTGGAAATTGCCACTAGATGTACATGAACTATAGAGGCAGAAGCTCCGTTATCAAAAACTTAGCCAAATATTGAAGCACTGCAGTAATTGGAGCCGAATATGGGTCTAGTATGTTATCCTTGGACCAAATGGAAAAGCTTTTTGATTTATCCTGATATAGTCTTCTGGTGGATGGATTGTGAGAGGCCAGAATGATGTCTCGAACAGGTGAGGAGAGGTTAGCCTGCCTGACGACTAGCGGAAGTGGAGAAATCAAGCTGTCAGCGTGAGAGTGGACAGGTTCGGGTGACTCAGCCCTTGGGGGTGAGTGATCAGATCTGGTAGATGGTCCAGAATCCATGGCGGAAATGCTAGGTGAGGCCAAAGAAAAAAGAACTAAACTTGTTGAGGACCGAATGGAGCTATGAGGATCACCTTGCATCTCAACCGAAGAGCTTTCTTTAGAAATTGTGGGATCAGAGGAATGGGAGGATAGGCGTAGAGGAATCCCGTGGGGCAATCATGGATCAGAGCATCTCTCGGTGACTCCTCCTGTGGGGGAAGTAGGGCGAAGTAGCTGCTGCACTTGTGTTTGATGGGGAGGTGAAAAGATCACAGCAAGGCTGGCCCTAGTGGCTGAAGTTTACAGACGCGACCTCTGGGTTGAGGGACCACTCATGGGGCATGAGGATGCATCTGCTCAGTTTGTTGGAGCTCCCTGGGATATGCATTGCTATCAGAAAGCAGTTGGAAGCTATTGCCCACTGCCAGATTCTCATGGCTTCTCATCAAAGGGGGTAGGACTTGGTTCCTCCTTGCTTATAGATGTACCAGACCACTGACATATTGTCTGATTGGATTGCAATTATCCCGGAGGGGAGAACCGCATGGAATGCTTGCAACACTAACAGCATGGCCCTCACTTCTAGGACATTGATATGCAGGCAGGCTTCTGAGGTGGACCATGTGCCTTGGACAGTCTTTCCCTAAAAATGGCCTCCCACCTGATCAGGGGAGCATCCATGGTCACAATAGTTGTGGGCTGAGAAGTTTGAAAAGGTCGGCTCCAAAGATCATTGTCTGGCCTCATCCACCAAGGCAGGTCCTGCTTGCAAGAGTTGGTTATTCAAATCTTGTAATCCAGGGATGACAGTTTGGGAAGCATTGACACAGAAGGAGCTATTGCAGAATTTGCATGTGTAGCTTTGCTAGAGGCACTATTGGAATTGACACAGCCATAGAACCCAGAACTTGGAGAGCTTGTCTTGCAGGGACTGATGTTTGAGAAAGAATCACTTGGATTTGAAGCCTCAGTCAGTGGAGTCTGTGAAGAGGGAGTGATACCAGACAGGACTGAGTATTGAACACTGCTCCAGTGAACTCTGTTTGTTGTTTAGGGATAAGATTTGATTTCTCCCAATGCATCATTATTCCCAACAATTTTGCCAGAGAGAGAGTATGTTGTAGGGCAGTTACCAGAAGATGCTTGGTGGGGGTGGTAGGGAGCCAGTCATCTAGACATGGAAATACCCAGAATCCCTTTAGTTTCAAGTGAGCTGTTACCACTGCCATGCATTTCGTGAACACTCTGGGGGCTGTAGAGAGACTGAATGGCAGGGCACGGAATTGGTGATGACTGGCTCCTAGCCGGAAGCGAAGCAGACTCCTGGAGCATTTGGCCATCTTGATATGGTAATATGCGTCCCGGAGATTTATTGGGCACATCCAATCGCCTTCTCTTAAAAAGGGAAGGATGAACTGAACTGTGACCATCCAGAGTTTGGTTTGGGTGACAGACTTGTTTAAGCTGCTGAGATCCAAAATGGGTCTCCAGTCCCCTGTCTTTTTTGGCACCAAAAAGAATTTCGAGTAAAATCCGGATCCACGCTGGCCTGTTGGGACTGGTTGGATGACTCTTTTTTGAGACCGCTTTATAATCTCTGAAGCTGCTGCTTCCCTTTGACTTGGTGGCATGTCGGGAAGTTTTCCTGGAAAATTTGGTTGACAAGAAAGGGGAATGGTGTAACCTCTGGTGATAATATTCTGCACTCAACGATTGGTGGTGATAGAGTGCCAGGCAGCTTGGTCCAGAGAGAAATGACCTCCGACTGCTTCCAAAGGTAAGCAATTGGGCCGCTCCTCAGGAGCATTGATAAGGCTGTCCAGAGAAAGAGTCCCTGGAACCTTGGTTACGAGGACCCCCTCTGTCTCTGTAGGGGCATCTTCGAGAATTGTTACCCCCTCTGCCTCTGGGAGTATCATCATCACATGTGGCATGGAAAGAGACCCTGAGATTTCTTATATCACATTTTCCCACTCCTCTGATTCCTGAAGAAGGTACGTTGAGGGTTGGAAAATCATAGGCCTACGGCAGACAGGGTTTTTCCATCTTGCTCTCACCTGGCTAGCGTGTCCTTCACTTTGGAGCCAAAGAGGGATGAAGCTTCAATGGGAGCATTCAGAAAGGAAGACTTGACAGAATCCGAGTGGTCACAGATGCGCATCCAGGCATGACGTCTCATAACAATGCCTGAACCCACTGCCCTTTAGTCGCATGTGAGAGCAACCTCATGGACGACTTAGAAATTGATTCCAGGGTTGCTAGCTCCGAGGCCACTTTATCCCTGGCCTCATTAGACAACTGTCCAACGAGTGTCCCAGAGAGTTTGGAGATCAAATCCCTCTGGAGCCTGGTAAAATGTGCCAAATAATTTAGGGACCAAATCGGGACACCCTGTTGGGTGGGTGAACAGCGGGACTTTCCTCAGCCAAGTCCTTTTTCGTAGCCACTGCCACCACCATAGCATCAACTGGTAACCCTTTGGACCAGTTCGTATTCCCAGCAGGAGTGGATAGAATTTTGTCTGGTCTCTGGGGGATCACCTCAATGGAATCAGGGTTCTTCCACGCGCGCTGCATGATGAGCTGGACGAGTTTGTCGGCAGGCGGGGTCACCCAAGTGGTAGATGGCCGGGCACAAAATGTCAGCAGTAACACGGACTCCTCAGACAAAGGGTTGGTTTCAGTCACCTCTCTGTTTTAACATTTCCAGAATGTCTTCGAAGGAGACATCATCAGGAGGCGACCGTGGGGACCCTTCGCCATCATCGGAATCTGTGTCTTTCGTTAAGGACTCCTCAAGCGAGTCCACGTGCTTCCTCTTGCATGTCTTCTTTCGAGGGCGGCTCCTCAGTGGGGGTCTCTGAGGAGGACTCGGAAGAGTGGGTACCCTGAACAGGGGTGTCCTGCAGCTTCTCTTCCCAGTGTCTCGGGGGGGTGGTCTGTAACAGCTGCAGCTCAGGGGGCGAAAACTGGAATTCCAACATCATAGGAGTGATACCAGAAGATACAGCCCTCTCCATCACGTGTAAGGCAGGCCCATCCAAAGAGAGATGGGAGCCCGGAACCAAGAAAGACAACCTCAGGACCAGGGTCACACCCCGCTCTGGACCCACCCCCACGGGTGGAGCCTCAACTGAGATTGGCCCGAACTCTGCCATCGGCACCGAGGAGGGAACTGAGGAGAAAGTCAGTACCGTACCCCGGGCCGATGTGCCCATCCCCCAATCCCCAGATTGAGGAAGGATTGGTTTGGCGGGAGCTGAAGACCAAAAGGACAAACTCGGAGCCAGAGTGATGTGCACCATAGGCGCCAAGGTGGTGGGTTCCAAGAAGGATGTCAGAACAGAAGGCTTCAGAACCAAGATGGTCGAAGGAAGAGTGTAAGATGGAGTCCATGGATAAGGCAACCCAAGTCCAGCAGGTGGATGGGTTTTAGAAAGTGATGGAATCCCCCCTGGCTACCAACAGCTCATCCACAAGACACACCACTTCATGTTCCGAAAGGCTCCTGGTGGATCTAGTGGATACTCCAGATGGGGAGTCAGGACGTTCGAGAAATGGGCTTTATGCTTGGCCCAGAAACAGGTCTACTGACAGAGAGTATCGGGTCTGTGTTGCAATGTCTGCCAGCACTGAAGTCTCTAGTTTTGAGACCAGAAACAAAGGGGTCAGATCCAGTGAGGTTGGTACAACACTCAGTGCCGAAGTGGCACTCTGAGCTGAAATGGTCGGTTCCAAAATGGTCGGTTCCAAAATGGAAACTGAAGTCGAAGGTGTGCCCTGAGCCGAAATAGCTGCAGATGCCGAAGTTGAAATAGGCTTAGTAAGATCTATGATCGGTGCCAAAGGCAGGGTCTGTGCCAATACAGGCATCAGTATCAAAGGTTTTGAGATTTCGGAGCCGTGGAAGGCAGAGCCAAAGAGGCAGATTTATGCTCCGACGATAACTTGGGGACCTTAGATTTCCCAGGTTTGCTCTGATCACCCGATGGTGAAGAAGGAACAGAATGGAATCTCGTTTTTTCCTTAGAAAGAGGGGTTGAGACTTCCATCGCAGAAATGACCTCTGAGAAGGGAGACCTGAGTAACCCCTTCAGAATGAGTGTATTTTTGCGCTCATTAAGAGTTTGTTGCCTGGAACTTTGACAGATATCACATGCACGCTGCACCAAAAGGTGGGCCACTCTGAAACAGTATACACAGTCATCATGCAAGTCACTGTTAGGTAACTTGCCCTTACAAAAAATACAATGCTTAAAGCCAGAGGTACCCTTCTTATCTGACATTTTAATAGAAAGGACACCACAACTAACTGTATAATCCAACAATAATGAAGTCACTCAGTTCAAAAAACACAAGAAATCACAAGAAAATGCCAATATTACAACACACTGTATATGTGAAGAAAGGGAAACACCTAAATAAAGATAAAAAGCTAACAGGCTAGGCAAGAGAAACCAATACCAGCTATGGTATTGAAGAACTACCACAAGGGTAAGGGACAAGGTCATATCAACAACGGTACTTAAGTTTACCAACGGTAACAATGGGTAGAGTGGAGACTATACAGTTGGATCGAAGAAGAGATGCTAGAAATACTAAAGGTTTAGTAAAATATGAAGATATCCAAAAACTTTTATACAAATATCAAAAAAGATTTTACTTAGCTGAGAGCTCGGCTTAAACGCGGCTTTATGGCTATGTGGCAAACGAGATCTGCAGTAGCAGGGAGAAGGGCATTCTGGGTAGAGACTTAGCTCGAGAGTTTTTTTTGGCTGGCGTGAGCTTGGTAATAGGCCGACTCGGTTCTGAGGGCTCGGAACCGAACCAATCAGTGATGAATGGAAAGAAGATCAACAACATCAGATGAATTATTTAGAGGGACTGACAAATGTAAAAGTATTGCAGAATAGGGGGAATCTCACAGAACAAGAAGAGGATCAGCTGCAGAATGCTAGGCAGAAAATAAGGGAGTACCTTGATAATATGCACGTGCTTAAAAAGATTGCTGTTAAGCAACTGTTTTTTGATAATAACACTAAAGCACAAAATCTTTTAGCACAATGACTCAGGCAACAGAAAGTAGAAGGGGCCGTCTCTAATCTTATGGAGCCTCTAACAAGGATGGTGACAAGAGAGCCTGTAGAGGTGTTAGAAATATTTCAGAAATTCTATGAGAGTCTTTATAAAGCACAGAAATATGAAAATCAAACAGATACAAATGGAAATGTTTATAGAAGAATTAAATATGCCAAGGTTAGAGGTAGATGAGGCTCAATTAATAATGGTTAATGTTTAGGATATGAGGGGATGAGATAAAAATTTTAATGTATAACCAATCTGCAGGAAAGCCTCCCAGGAATAGATGGTATTCCTGAAGAAGATTGGATGCTAGGAGGAAAAAAATTATAAAGATCTGGAAAGTTTTGTTTAACAGAATCCTAAGAGGAGGAGAAGTACCACCATCCTGGAAGAAAGCAGTGGTAGCTGTAATACCTAAAGAGGGTAAATATCCATCAGATCCAGGTTCATATGGGTGCATTTTAATCCTAAACCATGATTATGAAGTATTCATGTCCATAATGGCTAAAAGAATGGCAATAATAATACTAAAACTGATGGGTATGGATCAGTGTGGTTTTGTGGAGGGGAGGCAAACATTTGACAACATCCAGAGGGAAGCAGAATGTAAGAAAATACCATTGTTGTTGGTGGGTTTGATGCAGAGAAAGTATTTGACAGAGTAAACTGGGAGTTTATGAGCAGGGCAATGGAAGGATTTGCATTTCCTGAAAAAAATTATAAGGTTGATTAGGAGGATGTATGGGGAATCGGATGAAAATTGAAGTGGGTGGGGTCCTTTCTGTTATCTTCTGCTTGAGTAGAGGAACCAGGCAGGGGTGTCCTCTTTCCCCTTTATTATTTGCAATATATTTGAAACCATTGGCAAAGAAAATATGGCACTCAGGAATTTAAGGATATAATTGGTATGGTAGTCAAGAAAAGCTGGCTTTATTTGTAGATGATATTATTTTATACCTGACAAAAAAAAAACAGAAAAAAGACATTACAGTGTTGTGGAACATTTTGAGGTAGTTTCACATCTTTTCGGGATACAAAATTAATGAAGCTAAAACAAAGGCAATAGCAGTAAATTATGTACCCACACATGAACTGGTTCAGAAATACCCATATTTATAGGATCATGATAAAATGAAGTATTTAGGAGTATGGATTAAAAATGGTTCTAGTCTGGCAGGTAAGGATATGTGGGAAGAGACAAAACAAAAGGTAATACAAAACCAGAGAAAATGGTAGCTTTTTTGTATGGATTTGGATAGTAAGACACAAACAGTTAAAATGTTTTTAGTCCCTTTAGTCTTATACACAGGTCAGGCAAATTTTCATCAACCATTTTTATCAACCAGAGGAGAAGTTGTGGGTAGCAGTTAATAGAGAGTTGAATGAGTTTATCTGGGAGGGGAAGACATCGAGAGTCAAGTAAGATAAGCTGATTCTTCCAGTAAAACAGTGCAAATTGGAATTACCCAGTTTGAACAGGTATTTCAGAGCTATAGAGTTAAGACTCCTATACATAGCACAAGCAGAAAATTATAATTCAAAATGGAAAGGGATGATGATGAAACAGGGGGAAGCTCAAGAAACAAGGAGTGACTGGGATTTTGGATGCAGGCCTTAAAAAAGAATAACAGTAATCATACAAAATATTATATATGTAAAGTAGCAAAAAGTATTTTAAGAACTAAATCAACACGGAATAGAGAAAGAAGATTCTGTTGATAGGGATGACTGCATTTGGGGATACAGAAAATAGGCAAGGGGTGACTGGAATTTATTCGAGAAAACTGGCAAAGGAACCAAGGTTTTGGGAGCAAATAACTAGAGAGGGAAAGGTTATAGAATGGGAAGACACCAAGAATTTATTTGGACTGCAGGTTAGAGATCGCCTTCCCTATTCGGGATTGATATCAGAGTATAGGCAAAGAGAAAGAAATAGGGGGTTCTAAATGAAATACCAGCATTGGTAGAGTTTTTAAAAGAATCTAGAACAGCTGTTGCCATTAAAAAAGGAATAATTAGTAGAGCATAGCATGATAACTATAAGAATCAATCAGAAAAGTTTAGAAAGGATTGGGAAGAGAGACTGGATAAGAAATTTAAAAAAAAGCAGTGGGAGGATATTTGTTTATGTCTCCCAAATATGCAACAAATCTAGAAGATTTAGGATTTTTACTTGCAAATGTTTACATAGATATTTTTATACCCCAGGTAGACTCCAGAGAATTTTTCCTCAGGCAGACAGCAAATGTTGGAGGTGTGAAGGGGAAGAAAGAGGTAATTGGGAACATATTTTTTGGGAGTGTGGTGAGTTGGCAGACTTTCATTCCCCACGGGTTGCACTGTAGGAGATGCTGGGTGGGCAGATTGGTCTGATGAGGGAGATGATTTTTCTGAGCTATGATACAGAATTGTAATTGCCATCTACCTGAGGAAAAATTCTTTGGTGTCTTCTTGGGGTAAAAAAAGTATCTATGCAAACACTACAGAGAAAACAACCTAAATCTTCTAGACTTTGTTGCATATTTGGGAGCCATACATATGTCCTGCCATTGTTTTTTTTTGTGAATTATCTCTCCTCCCAGTCTTTTCTGACTTCTTCTGATTCCTATAATTATTGTTTATTATTTTATATGCCCTACTAATTATCCCTTTTTAACAGCAGCTTATGTTCTAGATTCAGTTAAAAAAATCAACCAGTGCATATCTTTCATTTAAGATTCCCCTATCCCTTTCATATTGCCTATACTCTGATATCAATCCCTGATAAGGAAGGCAGTCTGTCTTCTTGGCCTCTTCCATTCTATTACCTTTCCCTCGCTATTTGCTCTCAATACCTTGGTTCCTTTGCCAGCTTCCTCTAGTAAATTCCAGACCCCTCTTGCCTATTCTCTGTACCCCTAAACCTCTGCTAGTATTTTGAGGGGATATGTCTGGGTACTTAACCAAAACCTTTTTAATGAGGTAAAGTGTGAAATTGTGAATTCAGCTTTGAATAAGGAGGTTTTATTTGGACCATCTGCTACACAGGTCCTCGAACAAAATGATTATGGGAGTTTCCCAAGTTGTTTCAGACCCCCTTACAAGTCTCCCTGATGCGCTTTCATGTCTAAAAACAAAATAAGCAATCCCTGTTTTCTAAAGACAAACAGGGAAACAAAACAAGATGGCAGGAGGGTGTCAATAAGAAGAAAGTTTCTTTCCTAATAAGAGACAGTCTACAACTTCAGAATTACTATGCCAGCATTTTCCAATCCCATCACTTCCCATCCTAATCTCTCGAAACTTGTTCCAACAACTGGCTTTGTACATTCCCCTTTGGTAACAGATTGTGACAGACACATGGGTATTAAAGGTGGTTCAAGAGGGATACAGTTGGCAATGGATACAAAAACCTCCTTTCAGGGGAGTTCCTCCCCACCCTCCAAACCAAGCAGAATTTTCCCCTCTGGTTCTTCAGCAATTGCTTATCCTAGGAATTATACAAACAGTGCCATTAAATCAAAGGAGCAAAGACTTGTATTCTTGAATGCCTCTGGTACTATAGTAAGAGTCTTTTTGGAGACCAGTTCTACATCTTTCTTTCGAATATCTCTTTGTGGAAGTTCCAAAATTCAGAATGTTGACTCTTCAGAGAATATTACCACTCATTCCCCAAGAAAGATTTTTGGTAACATTGGATCTAAAAGATGCATTCTGTCACATTGCCATAGCCAGATTACCCTTTGGGTTATCTGCTGCTCCAAGAGTGTTTACAAAGTGTCTAATTCCAGTCATAGCTCATTGCAGACTGAATGGCACTCACATTTTCCTTGTTTAGACTACTTACTTATCCTTGGAGAGTCTTCTTCCAGATGTCGCAAGACCTTCACATGGCTTTCATCTTGTCCAATGGATCTGGAATTCCAGATAAATGTTCTGAAATCCTCCTTGATCCTGTTACATAAGATTTTCTTTGTTGGATGTCTTGTAGACACTCTGCAGCAAAAGGCCTTTTTGCTGCAGGAGAAGGTGGATTGTTATCTGTGTACTTTCCTGAGTTTCTGAGTTCATTCTGAGACTTCAGACAGGGAGTTTCTCAGGATTCTAGGGTTCATGGCATAAGATCATAGGAAGTTACTAGGCTAATGGCCCTAGGGCCCATACAAGCCTAGACAAGTTCTACCCTTTTTTCCACCATCAACATCTAATGCCCGTGTCCAAGAGGGACACAGGTGGAACGCCAGGGTGAATTTACAGTTCCCCATCCAGTCGTCCAGATTGGGTTTGAAGAGGGCCAATGAGGTGCTTTGTTTGACATGAAGTGGGAGTGTGGTCCAAAGATGTGGTAACCTCTGGGAGTCAAATATGTCCCACCAGCAGGTTCTGTTAATGTTACATACCAGGTTAAGTTCTTTAGAACTCTGTGTACCATTTGACTTCTGGATAAGTTGGCCCTTCTGGGGCATAGCCTTGCCAGTTACCCCATGTGAGAGTCAGACTCTGGACCTTGTATCTGTAAGGTAAACACTTTACCGATTATGCCAACCTACCTCTAATGAAATTAGATTCTATGATTCTTATAATTTCTATCGCCAGTTTACATAAGAAAAAGATTCAGTGCTATTGAAATAACACATGGACCCAACACAATTGCATCCTCTAGATTTTCAGATACTAGTCTTAAACTTTGTAAAAAATATATATATATAAAAAAGTGGACTGCTGTGATGGAGACTTCAAATACAAGCAAATGCAGGTTTCCACTTTCTCCTCAACTTTTCAAGTAAGACGGTAAGTACAAATGCCTCAGATTTTGCTTGGGGGTTTAGTTTCTGTGGGGGTTGAAGGTGAAAGGTCTGTGGGATTCTTCTGACAGACTAAAGCACAAAATTAATAGAGTTGTCTGTGATCCATACCTTAAAACATCTTCATAATCTATGGTTGCCAAAGTCTTTCCAGGTGACTACAGACAACACCGCAATGCTGTGGTACATCTACAAGCAAGAGAGCACAAGGCCTACCCTCTAGGCATGCTGGCTGTGATAGCTTGGGAGTTATCTCGTCATTGCTTTTTTACTTGCCAAGTATCACATTCTGTCAGAACAAAGCATAGTGGCTGACAAGCTGAGCAGGACCAGGACAGACCCTCGTGAATAGAAAATGAGTGATGGCATCTTCCAGGAACTGATCCAGTTGTGAGAAACAACTCAAGTAGATCTGTTTGCCTTCTTTCAAAACAGATGATTTTTGCATTTTCACCCTTTCCTCTGATATCCAGGGTAATTATAAAGATTCAAAAGGACTCTTCAGAAATAATTGTGGTGGCCCTCTTTTGTCCCCGGCAACATTAGTTTTTTATTTTTATGGAATTGGCCAAGGACAGTTATCACAAACATCCTCACAAATGGGACCTAGTCACACAATACAGGGAGAGTTTGATATAACGCAGCCTCAAACATCTTCAGTTAACTGCCTGGATGGTTAATTTCCCATACCTTTTAGGTATTGCAGCAGGTACTAAAAGAGATGTGAAAACCTGCTACTAGAAAATCTTATATTGACAAGTGGAAGAGATTTTCTATTTGGTGCCTGACCAATAACTAGGATCCTGTCAAGGATTATGTATCACTGGTGCTCAAATATTTATCAAGCCTGTTTTGTACTCCTCTGTCAAGGTGCACCTTATGGCCATTTCATCATGTCTACCCACAGATCCTCCACCTTCTTCAATGTTTTTAGTAAAACAGTTTATGAAAGGAGTGCTACACTTGAGACCACCACACAAAGAGACTGCCTCTTCGTGGGATCTTAACATGCTGGAAAAGTTAACTACATATCCATTTGAACCACCAGACAGATTTAAGGTTCCTTGCATGGACAACTGTTCTTGTTCTTCTGACATCTGCAAGTAGAGCATCTTGAGTTGCTCTCATGGTGGGTGAACCTTATCTGATCTTCCAAAGGTGATATGGTGTCATTAAGAAACAAAATAATGCCCAAGGTTGTTTCGGAGTTTACTTTAAAGCAGAACTTCAGTCTCCAAGTGTTCTAACCTGACCCTCAGAACCAGGGAGAAAAGATTCTACATACCATACTCTAGACGTGCACAGGCAGCTCAGGTACTCTGTTGATAAAACCAAGTCCTAAGAAAGGACATCCCATGTTAGGATCATAAGATTATAGGAAGTTACTAGGCTAATATACAAGCCCAGCCAATTTCTACCCTTATATCCATGATCAGCACCTCTTGTCCTTGTCCAAGAGGGACACAGGTGGAATCCCCAGGGTGAATTTACTGTTGCCCATCCAATCATCCAGATCATGTTTGAAGAGGCCAATGAGGTGCATTGTTTGACATGAAGTGGGAGTCTGTTCCAAAGGTGTGGTAACCTCTTGGAGAGAAATCTGTCCCTCCAGCAGGTTCTATTAATGTCACATACCAGGTTAAGGTCTTTAGAGCGAGTAACATGTGTACCATTTGACTTGCGGATATGCAGCATTTCCAATAAAGCAGGGTCAGAGAGTGTTTTATATGCAAAGCAGAGATCGCCCCTGAGTAGTCTGTTTGAAACAGAATAAAGTGACAGTGATTCAGATGTTCCACTTAGGAAGGATGCTGAAGACCTTGAATTTACCTTGTGAGGAATCTTTGTGGTCTTTCCATTTGCTGCAGGTGATTGGAAAGGTACCTACCAAAAGGGGCATTGTACTCAGTTATTGGCCTGATGAGGGAAGAGTACAGTGAAGTTATAACTTTTTTTTTTCTGGAGGCAAAGCCCATATTTACGAGATGAGCAGTATAGAATACCCTTCTTACTACTGTGGAGACATGGTGATCAAAGGTAAGATTGCTGTCAACCTGTGTGCCCAGGTCTGTCACCACTGAGTGCGTACTTAGGGTGTTGCTATTGATGTGGTAGTTAGCAGGAACATCGATCTTACCAAAAGGGCTGATAATACATTTTTTTGCATTGTGTTTAAGGCCATGACTTTGGCACCAATCATTTGTTTGTATAAGATCCTCTTGTAGGATGGTGACATAATTTGGAGATACTATGACCGCTCCCAGTTTGCAGTCATCAGCAAACTTTGTCAGCCACAGACCTTTCATTTTTGCTTGTACTTTGGAGAAACAGATTCCAAACAATAGCAGTCCCAGGACTGATGCCTGTGGAACACAACTGGTTACAGGTTTGCTGTTGGAGGTGGATTCCCCTGTTTTGACTATATGGGTTCTATCAGTGAGACAGTTAGCGACCCATCTAGTGATATAAGGGTTGATACCTAGCTGGGTGAGTTTGTCAGTGATATCTGAGTGGGGGATAATATAAAATGCCTTGGCTAAGTCTAGGTAGGCTGTATGCACACATTTCCCCTCGCCCAAGGCATCGGTGATTGTCTTGAAGAAGTCCACCAGGTTTAACAGGCATGATCTCCCATTGACAAATCCAAACTGAATAGGGTCAGTTGTTTGGAGATTACCTATATCTTTGTTGATAAGGTCCATGATGATTTGCTGCATGGCCTTTTAGATAAGGCTAGTCAGGCTAATAGGTCTGTACTTCCTAGGGTCAGTGGAAGCACCACCTTTATACAAGAGAATAACGGTGGCAGTTTTCCATTCGGCTGGGACGAAGCAGGTGCTTAGACTATGACTGAAAAGAGTACCCAGTGGTGTTGCTAATTTTGTTGGAGCCCATGTAGGATGCAGCCTGTGATGTTATCAAGTCCCATAGATGCTGTTTTTTTGGTGTTAGAGACAGTTGTCCTTGGCTATTGCCTTTTGTTTTACCCAGCATGGTAAATCATTTCCAGGCAGTGTAAAGTTGCATTCTATGAGGGCTTTGTCTTCTTCGATGATATATTAGAAAGATAGAAATTCTAGAAGCATTCTAGAGACAGCTACATAGTCCTCTGTACATACCATTATAGTGCATTACAAACTGGATTCTTTTTCTAGATCCAGGACTGGCTTTGCTAGGAACATTCTCCAGGGGCTCCTGGAACCATATCCTTACCCCCCCTCTTAAGTTGGATAGGCTTTGGTAATCAACTCATGTAGCTTAAAGGCTTCTGCAGCAATGGGAATGAACATAGTACAGTTGTGTAACTTGCATTTAGCCATAACAGTATATGTTCGAATTCCTCACTGATGGAGTAGCCACCCGCACCCTCCACCTTCCCTACTATTATATATAGTTATTGTTGGGAAGTATATTGGTAGTCATTTCTCATTTGTTTACTGCAGATTATCTCTGTTATGTCTTAACTTTTGGGCAAGAAAGTACTGAAGATTTTCCACTCTGACTGCTGATTTTTCCTCATCAGGACTGACCAGTCAGCCATTAGAGGGTAAGTGTGAGCGATAGAGGGCCAGTGCTTTGTGAAGCTGACCAGTTGTGTCTTGTGCAGGATACAACCCATATTGCCTAAAGGCTATTGCAGCAGTGAGTAATTCGGACATCTAATATTACGGACAAATGCAACTTGCACAAGTGTGCTTTCCTCAGTCTGTTTCATCAGCTGCACTGCCTTATGTGCCTTATGACTGTGGTGACATAGATAATCCACTGTCTTTAAAGAAAAGGAGCTTCTGGAATAAATATATGCGTATTTTCTTACACACCCCTTTTACTGTTCTTTAGCCCTTGTCTTAAATATCTTGATGTTGTTCTAGCTCAGACACACACTGCTAATTCATTAAAGTGTCTGGAAGAACTTCAGGAGGTTAATGAACCAGCAAGAACTAGCTGGATCATGTCCAAAATGTAAGATTATCTCCCACATCCCTTAGCAAGATTATTTGCTTCAGATTAAACTTTGTGCTACAGAGGTTTGTACTGCATTGGGTTGAAAATTGTCTAAATCCATCAGAAGACTTCTTTAGATCTGTGACTAGGTCAAATAGTTTAGCCTAAGTGCTAGTCTTTCTTGTTTTTAAGCTATATCAGGGCCTAACCAGCATTACCTAAAGCACTTAATTGATTGTTTATGCTGCTTGCATTAAATAAAGACATTACAGCAGGTCTTTTGCAAAGTTCTGATACTTTCTTGTGACTGAATCAATTTTCTTGTTCTAAGATGACTCAAGAATGCAAATGAACACAGTCTATTTTAAGAGCTAGATTAATTAAATTTATTATTTTCTGCATCACTGATTGATAACGCATTTGTACTTTATAGATGGACATTTACCAAAAATCATAATAGTTTAAAAGGTTTTATTGCTACTTGATCAAATATATATATATATATGGTTTCATATGAAACCATCGAAATTACGTTACATTGAGAATTACTACATCGAGACGAGAACATCGAAAGCAGAAAGCAGCGAAAACGGAAATCGTCGACATTCACAACATCGACTGTATGGAAAGTGCACAACATACAGCATACAAGTTATGAATATAGTCAGTACATACTGCAATGTTACTAAAATAAGCAACATGGTTTGCGCGGTTTACACTATGTTCCAAACACCGAGTTGAGGAGTCAGATTAAGTTCGCTACTGGAAATAAACGTGCCTTTTTCATTATGCACTATCTATAAATCATACATCCACAATAGTAGTATCAGAACAACGGACAACTTTTCAGTTATAATCCCATTAGTCTTCTGTGTTAGGAACTCTAAATTAAAACGTGCATTTCCAGTAGCGAACTTAATCTGACACCTCAACTCGGTGTTTGGAACATAGTGTAAACCGCGCAAACCATGTTGCTTATTTTAGTAACATTGCAGTATGTACGGACTATATTCATAACTTGTATGCTGTATGTTGTGCACTTTCCATACAGTCGATGTTGTAAATGTCGACGATTTCCATTTTCGCTGCTTTCTGCTTTCGATGTTCTCGTCTCGTTGTAGTAATTCTCGATGTAATGTAATTTCGATGGTTTCATATGAAACCATATATATATATATGCATATATATATATATATATATATATATATATATATATATATATATGTAATGTATGTATATAAAACATTACGATAGATACATTATAATGAACACACCAGTGTACCCAGTGAGGTCAACTCATCTGAAACAGTAATTAAAAAATCATGTGTGGTGCAGGTGTGCATTTAATTTGTAGAATGTTCTGGTTACTTACTTGCACACAAGATCAGTAATGTACTTTGTATATTAGCGCTTACGTGTGTGTGTGTGTGTGTGTGTGTGTGTGTGTGTGTGTGTGTGTGTGTGTGTGTACGTTGAGTAGGGAGGATTTGAATCAGATTCTTCACACTGGCTGCATTATTTAATTTTTACATAGTATGGCTGTCCGGTATTTCTGGTTTCCTCCTCTGTTGTTTTTGGTTACAAGAAGCCTTTTTTTGTGTAAAATGTAAAGCTTTTGCAAATTTTAAAATATGTGCACTTTTTTATGATCATCTCTGCAGTGCAGTGAACCAAAATGGCTTATAGTGTTTTGGAGACTATCCACCCTACTGTTCTGCATAGCTGGCAGTCATGTAGTTTTACTAGTATTATAGTGACTTACTCTGCCTAGATTTAGACCATTATGGACAGATCTGATGTTATCCATGTCATCATTCATCGCCATAGGATGTAGGATCTGATATCAGATCCGAGCTGGCAACGTACAACAGACGGATCCAAGGCTCTAGCTCCTCCCTCTGTCATGATGCCTTGCTACTCTCTAACCCCCAGATCTCATTTGCTTTTATTCAATACAGACGTGATTCCTCAGCTCTGGCTGCAGATAATTGTTTGTTTGCCTATTTTTAGCTAGTTGATATAGTCTAGTGAGTTTTCATTTCTTTACAGTGGTTTTCTTAGAGTTTGTAGTACCTCTAACCCATAATATAGCGACTTAGAGAGTTTGTAGCTATTGGTAGTTTTTGGTGCCCTTTTTTCCCGTAGCTGTTAGTGCTTCAGTAGTTAGTTCTTCTGTGCCTGTGTGTGTGTGCTTAGTTTAGGCTTCTCTATGGCTGATAAACCCTCAGGCTTTAAAAAGTGCTCCTCCTGAGGCCAGAAAATACCCAGTTCCGACTTGCACTTCAGAGTGCTTGTATTGTTTGGGCGCTCCGCACCTGGAGGCTGAATGCAAAATTTGTGCTGCATTTAACCCCCAGGGCCTTGGCGGAGCACCGCAGTAAGCTGCTGTTGAAAGGTCTTGTGCAGGGGGGACCCTTTGTTTCCCTCTTGAAGTCTTCCTGTGCTGATCCCTAGAGGAAGACCCCTTCTTTGCCATCAGCCCAACCAAGAAACCATGGCTGTTGGATCCTAGGTTCCTGGATCCAAACCCAGCCTGGACCATCTCAGATCCAAGGTATTCAGATCCAAGAGTTGCAGTCATCTTCCTGATTCAGGGCTTCTTCGAATCAGAGGCCTTTGGATCCGACCAGGGTCAAGCCGGCTTTGGATCTGACCAGTTCGTCTGATCTGATTGCTATGTCAGTTCGGCCGTCAGATCCAATAGGATCGTTGGATCCAATTATAATTCTGGAGGAGATAGCTTCTCCTTCTATCTCCAGACAGGAAGCTCAGTCGATTCTGTGGCTTTTGAGCCAAACCTCAGAACATCACCGCAGGTGGTAGGGACTCCTACCAAGTCTACTCATTCCTCCTCTTCCTCCAGGTCTTCCAGGAGTCTGTTACCCTCTGACATGGACAGGATGATGAGCAGCTTCCTCAAGGCTCAAATAGGGTTGGGGCTCCTGGCTTCCCTGCCCATCCAGCCAGGGAGCTTCGCCTATCCAAATTAGTCATTCTCCTCTTTCAACCCAGGTGGTCTTGGAATCTCAGGACACAGACATCCATGGTCAGATCTCGACAAGGCAGAGTATTCCCTTTTTCACAACCTCGTTGCGGTCCTTGGCTCACTCTGGTCCGTTGGGGTCCCTGGCTTACTCTGCTCCTCCGCCCATGTACCAGAGTGAGCCCTGTGCCAGAGTGGTCAACCCTGGCTCCACGGAGGCAGGATCAGGTACTGTTTCTTCGGACCGGTCCCTTCCCCTCAGCGCCTCGGCCTTCAAAAGCTCCAGACCGGTATCATCTGGGATTGTGGTGCTGTTTCGAGGCTTGTTCCTCCTCTCCAGGGGACTTCTCCCTTGGAGGTTGGAGACAGGACCGCTTCCTGTCTGTCGGCCTTCCAGGTGGAGGAGAGGGCCTTCTCCCAGGCAGGAGCTTCATCTACCTCTTCTCTGGATCCATCCCTGCCTCTCTTTACTTTGGCTGGTGAGGCCTCCCATCTTTTCCAGGGTCAGCCCTCCGGTTTGAGCCTTCAAGAGGTTTCATCTCCTCGAGGAGTCCCTGCTTCTTCTGAGTCCTCCCTGGAGGCCACCACAGAGGAGGTGCATCATAAGAGAAAATGCAAGAGGAGGCACTTGGACTCCCCTTTGGAGTCCCTCACCAAAGACATGGACCTCCATGAAAAAGATGGGTTCCCCAGATCTATGCCCGACGATGTTTCCTTTGTGGAGAGCTTTGAAATATTGAAGCAGAAGGGCTGTTGGTTTCCGCAACCCCTATCTTCAGGTTTTTGAAGGCTTTCGGGACAGGCCCGCCTACTTCCTGGGTGCCCCCCCGGCTGATGAGTTAGTGGATTTGATCCCCAGCAGGGCCTGGAATGAGCTCAGCACTGTGCAGCCAGTCCCACACAAAGCAGACAAATTTCTCAGCACTCCTGCAGACCGTTATTTCTGGAGCAAAGGAGTCCCAATCAATGCCATCATGGTTGCGGCGGCCACCAAGAAGGAGCTGGCAGAGCAGAGATCCATGGTCCATCCCCCGAACAGGGATTCCCGAATGATTGACCATCTGGGGAAGTGTGTGCACAACTCAGCTATCTTTGGACTGAGGGCAGTTAATTATTTGGCAAACTTTACCTGCCTCCAAAGGGATTTGGTCCAAGAACTTTCCACTTACAGAGTTCTTGCTGGTGGGGAATTTTAAGCAGGTGTGTCGAAAGCTCTCTACTCTGACGTGCCTTACGAATTCCTTGATAAGGCTAATTTCCAGTGCTGTGGAAGCTACCTCTTGAGCAGCAGGTGCCAGCATTGCTATAAGGCATCATGCTTGGTTATGTTTATGCGGGTTTTTGGAATGGTGTCTTTTACCAGTGCTCCCTTTGGTTGTACCCTTTTGGACCTTCTGTGAAGGACACTTTGACCCGCAGTGAGCAGAAAGGGAAGACTTTGTTTGTTGTCAGGATCAAGCTTTCTAATCTTCAGAGGTCCTTCTCTAAGACCCATTGAAGCACTAGGAAGATGTGGTTCCGAAAGTCACAGTCTCCCTTCCATGATGCTCCTGATGACTCTTCTTCCAGAGGCAGGGGGAGAGGTTTCAGTGGCCAATGCTTACTTAGAGGCTGGGGTCCATTGAATCAGGGCTCCAGGGAACCCTTCTCTGAGCAGCCCTATCAGTACTCCTGAAGTGTTGCCCGACTGTTCTGCCCTGGTGGCAGTTGGAAGTCATGTTTCCCTGCACCCACTAGCCTGGACAAATATCACCTCAGATCAGTGGATGTTGAACATCGTTTCCAGGGGCTATTTCATTCTCTTTTTGGAGCCCCCTCCCATAAAAAGTTACTTTCCCGAAGTTCCACCCAGTTGGCCCTCAAAGAAGTTCCAACAACTTCTTCATAAAAAGCCATCCAAGTGGTCCCAGCAGGACAAAGAGGATCCAGTACTTATTTCACTTCTTTTTTAGTGCCAACAAAGACAGGGGACCTGCATCATATTTTGGATCTCAATGAGCTCAATCTTTCAGTCAAATAGTCCAAGTTCCAGATGGTTACTGCTCAGTCCATTTTGCCTCTCTTATGCAAGGACGATTGGATTTGCTCAGTAAATCTCCAGGATGCATACTATCACATCAAGATAGACAGGCATTCCAGGAGACATCTTCGCTTCTGGCTAGGGGCCAACCTTTACCAGTTCAGAGCCCTACCTTCAGTCTCACCGCAGCCCACCCAGGTATATACCAAATGTATGGCAGTGGTAGTGGCTCACCTGCGGCTGCAGGAGTTTCAGGTCTTTCTGTACCTTGACGATTGGCTCCTCACGGCATCTTCGAGGCATCAGCTACTACAAACGATCAGTTATGCTCTTCACCTCTTCTGTCCGTTAGGGATCACTGTCAACCTTTTGAAATCCAATCTGGTCCCCACACAACTGTTGGAGTTCATAGGAGTTCTGTTAGACTCCATTTCAGAGATTGCAGCATTACATCTATGCAGGGTTCAGTTGATCCAGGAACAGGTCATGCAGATCTTAGACTGTGACATCCCCCGATTCACTTGGTTCTTTGAGCCCTCTGATCCATGGCCTCAGCCATTCATCTCGTTCCCCTGGAAAGGTGCCACATGTGGGTGTTGCAGTGGACCTTAGCAGTTCAGTGGTCAGTTCTGTTTCATCCCATGTCCATGACCATAAAGCTGATGCCTGTTTGCATGAGATACCTTCTTTGGTGGCTTCAATCTCAGGCTCTCACTCTAGACAGGCCCTTTTAACTCCCTCCACCCAAGGCCACTGTGACCACGGATGCTTCCCTGTTAGGGTAAGAGGGGCATTTCCATGGGAAAAACATCCAAGGAGCATGGTCCCCCGTAGAGACCAAGTTGCACATAAATGTCCTAGAGACGAGAGCACTTCTTCTATCATTACAAGCCTTTCAAGACTGCCTCCCTCAGGGGATGATTGCAATTCAGACAGACAACATGGCTGTGGTGTGGTACAGTATGTCAACAAATGGGGGGAACACAATCTTACCCATTGTACAGAGAGGTAATGAGAGTGTAGGAATGGGCATTGTCCTTCGGGTGCTACTTTCTTGCAATGCATATACCCGAGGACTCCAGCGTGTTGGCCGACAGGCTTAGTACTTCGATCTGGAGTCCTCATGAGTGGTCCCTCAATCCCACAGTGGTGAAGTAGATTTCTGACCGTTGTGGTCAGCCTTGCTGCTACCTGTTTGCCTTCCCAGCCAATCATAAATGCAGCAGGCACTTTGCCCTGATCCTCCCTCCGGGAGAGTCACCAAGGGATGCTCTAGTCCATGATTGCCCTCTGAGTCTCCTGCACGCCTGTCCTCCTATTCCTATAATTTTCAAGGTTCTGCAGCAAGCGCAGCACCTGTGGACATACCTTATCCTCATTGCCCCTTACTGCCACTGTCAACCATGGTTCCCCTTCATCAGGTCTCATCTGAAGTATCTGCCCTGGGTATTGGATCCTTGTCAGGATCTAATTTTCCATTCATAGGGTTTTCCTCTCCCAAACCGTTGGACCCTTCATCTAACCACATAGTTTCTCCAATTCCAGTGATTCTAAAGCAGTCCAGGTTGGCATCTCCCATCATGCATATTATTCTAGCCTCCCAGAAACCTTCCACTAGAAAGGTTTATAGTAGCAAGTGGAAGAGGTTCTCTATCTGGACCAAGAGCAGGAAATCTGGATCCCTTTTCTGCTTCTGTTTTGGACATCCTTTTGTTTTAGTCCTCCCTCTTCCAAGTGGGAGCAAGTTTCTCTATGATCAAGCTTCACTTGCCAGTGATTTCTAACTTTCACGAGAATGGTGAGACTTCTTTTTCATATAGGCTTTGTAAACCGTTTATGAAGGGGTCTTCCTTCTTAGACCACCGATTAAGGATCCCTCACCTCCTTGGGACCTTACATTAGTTTTGCAATCTCTGATTAGGAATCCCCTTGAGCCTGCTAGTTCTTGTGATCTCAAATTCTTGTAGTGGAAGACAAAACCTGGTTGCTATAACTTCCACTAGGAGGGTTTCAGAACTGCAAGCTCTTGCCGTTACTCCTCCTTACATGATTTTTCACAAGGACAGAGTTTCTCTCAGGATGAATCCCTCCTTCTTGCCCAAGGTTGCTACTGAATCTAATCTAAACCATTGTATTCAGCTGCCAGTGTTCTTTCCCAATTATTCCAGCAAAGGAGAATACATTCTACGTACTTTGGATGTACAGACAATTACGGTTCTACCTGCATAGGACCAAAGGTTTTCGCAAGTCAGAGCAGCTCTTTGTGGCTTTTCCCCTAACAGATGTGGTCTTCGAGTTTCTAAGGTCACTATTTCTAAATGGATTTCTAGCTGCATCTTCACAGTCTATGACAATAGGCATCTTGAGGTTCCAGGAAGAATCAAGGCTCATTCTACGAGATCTGTAGCTACTTTTTCAGCCTTTTTGGCCAGACTTTCTATTGATGACATTTGTGCTGCTGCCACTTAGTCTAATCCTTACACCTTTATATCTCATTACAAGCTGGATTTGACTTTTAGGAGCAAGGCTTCCTTTGGCTCAACAGTGCTCTGGAATGTCCTTCCTTGAGGCCTCCCAGGATATTGGTAGCTGGGGACTCTGACCCTATGGTAATGCATGATGACAAGGATAACAGATAGAGTTATGTACTTACCATAACTTGGCATCTGTGTTATCATTTATCACATTTTCCCTCCTGCCATATCCCTACAATGTGGATCTTGGAGGAAATTGGAGTGTTTCCTTCTAGTTCTGTAGTTGTAGCCTTTAGGAATATGACAGCAAACTTGATCTGGGTTAGAGGGCAGCAGGGCATCATGGGAGGATGAAAGAGCTAGAGCCTTGGATCTGTCTGTTGTATGTTGCCGACTCGGATCCGATATCGGATCCTAGACCCTATAATGATGAATGATGACATAGGATAGCACAGATGCCAAGTTATGGCAAGTACATAACTCTTTTTATTAAAGAGCTATGGCTAATATGTACAGTCTGTGAGAGTAGCACAGCCCAAGACTAGTATGCTACCATTATGCATTTCCTCAATGAGTAAAGGCTTACGCCAAATAAGCAGATCACATTTTCAAGCACTGGCATAAGCTATGTTCCAAAGCAAGATTTTTTTTTTGCTATAAATGTCAAACACACACACACAAAATTGTGTTAGTAGCTGTTTTTGACTCATTCTACTCATAACCAGTGTTAAGTGTATGTGAAACCTGTCACTGTGGTGTGGGGAGGCTCCTAATCAACCATAGGGCCTCATAAAACCTGCAGTTAGTGAAGAAAAAGCAAAGGAAAGCCATTCATTCATTCTCCGATATGCACTTCATCTTAATCAGGGCTGCTTTAAGTCCCTGATTAGGATAAAACTGGTAACCGATGAGTGAATGAATCGATCTGAAGTAAGTGCTAGAGCGACTGATCTCAGTTCTTGCCTGATTTTTCAACAAGCATACAGTAGATATAACAAGTGTACACACCCCTGTTAAAATGCCAGGTTTTTGTGATATAAAAAAATGAGACCACAATAAGTCATTTCAAAACTTTTCTCACTTTTAATGTGACCTATACCTGTATAATTCAGTTAAAAAACAAACAGATCTATTAGGGGGAAAAAATATATAAAAAATAAAAAACGTACAATAAGCTGGTTGCATAAGTGTGCACACCTTTAAACTAATACGTTCATTGAAACACCTCTTGATTTAATTACAGCATTCAGTCTTCTTGGGTACACACCTGCCATCAATTAAAGAGACTGATTAACTCCAAATAAAGTTCAGTTGTCCTAGTAGGATTTTCCTGACATTTACTCAGTTGCTTACTACAGTAAAAGCCATAGTTCACATAGTGCTTACAAAGCATCAAAGGGATCTCATTGTTGAAAGATATCAGACAGGAGAAGGGTACAAAAACATTTCCACAGCTTTGGGTATACCATGGAACACAGTGAAGACAGCCATCAAAAAGTGGAGAAAATATGGGACAACGGTGACATTGCAAAGAACTAGATGTCCCTCCAAAATTGATGAAATGACAAGATGAAAACGGTTCAAGGAGGCTGCCAAGAGACCTACAGGAGCACTGAAGGAGCTGCAGGAATTTCTGGCAAGTACTGGTTGTGTACTACATGTGACAACGATCTCCCGTATTCAACATATGTCTGGACTATGGGGTAGGGTTGCAAGATGGAAGCATTTTCTTACACAGAAAAACATCCAGGCCTGGCTAAAATTTGCAAAACAATACATCAAGTCTCCCAGAAGCATTTTTTATTTTTTATTTATTTTACATTTGTTGACCGGGCTAGTCTAGCTGGATACATGTCCATTTTCAGTAGAGGCCCGAGGAGTTAAGCTCCAGAGTTTAAGAAGAAGTACATTTGAGATATTACAAGAAAGTAAGGGTAACTATATGCAAAGTGTACACACAAATTGAGCCAAAAAATTACAAGCAAGGTTATACAGTTAACATCATAAAAAAAATTTACATTTTAAAAATATATATATATATATATTTTTTTTTTTTTTTTGAGGGGGAGGTTGAAAAGGGGAGAGTGAGTAAGATAAGAGGGGGGTAGGGTTTCATGATGAAGGGATTTGTCTGATGGCATAGAGTGATTAGTCAGGATTAGTGCAGGGGCACATCCATTGAGATTTGAGGTGGAGTTTAATTTTCTTTTGAAGAGATTTAGAGGAATAGTGGTAAGTTCAGAGGGGAGCAGGTTCCAATGTTTTCCAACAGTGTTGGAAAAGAGGGAGTCACCAGCTTTGTTGTTTGATTTATCAATATTTACAAGTAGTTTGTGTGCAGATCTTAGGGATTTTAGGTTATGGTAGGGGTGGATAAGGGTAGATAGTATAGGTGTTTTGTCAGGTTGATGCAGAATTTGATGGGCAATGGTTAATTGATTGATTTTAAGCTGGTGCTGAAATTCAAGCCAGCCTAGTAGTTTTAGATTGATACAATGGTGGGTTTTGAATGGGTTGCCTGTAGCAAATCTTGCTATATTGTGGTAAGAGTTCTCTAATTTCAGAAGATTTTTTTTTGATAGGTTTGTAAATCTGGGGGAGCCATAGAGGAGGGGAGAGATAAGGTGGGTTTGAGCAATAGTAATTCTAGAGTCTGGAGTGAGGAAAGGTTTGATTCGGTAGAGAGAGCCTATTTTTTGTTAGTATTTTTCAAGGTGTTGTTTATATGTGTATCAAAGTTAAGGTTGTTATCTATGGTAATTCCTAATAGTTTAGTCGTGAGGTCTTGAGATATAGGTGTGCCATTTTTAGATGTTATTGTAAAGTCTATAGGAGGAGATATACTGGAGGGTGTAAAGAGGAGGAGTTTGGTTTTTTTGGGGTTAAGTAGGAGACAGCGTTGGGAAAACCATTCTTCAACGGAGTTAAATATGTGTTGTGTAAGGGAGTGAAGATTAGGTACTGTTGTGGCTGAGCAAATGAGTGTGGAATCATCTGCATATTGAATGCATGTAGCTTGTGGAACTATTTGGTGTAGGTCATTGATAAACAAAGAAAACAGAAGGGGACTTAATATAGACCCTTGGGGAACACCAATGGTAACAGGAAGCTGTGAAGATAGGGTGGATTTCCAGAGAACTGCTTGGTGTCGGTCGTTTAAGTAGGATTTGAACCAGTTAATGGGTTGGGTGTCTAGTGACATATATTGGAGGATATTTATGAGTATTTGGTGGTTTACCATGTCAAATGCTTTTGACAGGTCTAGGAAGAGAGCTGAGGAAAGTGTGTTGTGGTTACGATTTTTGTTGATGGTGTCTGTAAAGGAGAGGAGGGCAGTGGTGGTACTATGGGGTGGTCTGAAGCCATGCTGGGTATTAGAACGTAAGTTGTATTTGAGAAGATGGTTTAGCAGTTGCTTGTGTATACATCTTTCCATGATTTTTGATAAGGGAGAGAGTAGGGCTATAGGGCGGTAGTTTGAGAATTCAGTAGAATTTCCACCCTTGTGAAGAGGGATGATATGAGATATTTTCCAAAGTTTTGGGACATATCCCTCTGTGATGGTTCTGTTTACGAGTATGGAAATTGGGTAGGCTATGGAACTGTCTGCTAATTGCAAGTATTCTGCGGGTAGTAAGTCAGCAGAGGGGGTACAAGGTTTGAGTTTTTGATAAGTGAGAGTATGTAGGCTGTGGGGACAGGTTGGAAGAGAAAAGGGGAGGTGGCTTTAAGTCATATTTAGATGTAACTGTGTCATTTGTAGAGAGTTGACTAGCCAGTGTATGAATTGTGTCTGTAAAGAAGGAATTAAAGTCGTTGGCAATTTGGTTGTGGTTCATTGTGTCAGAGCCTTGTGGGTTGGGTGTGGTAGGTTTACTAGGCTATAGTAGTTCATTTATATTGGCCCAGAATTTTTGTGGGCAATTTTATAGTTTGCTGAGATTTTAGGTAATAGCTTTTCTTATCGGTCATTATGGCTTTTTGGTCTGATTGTAGTAGTTTGTAGTGTTGGTAGTCTGTTGGGTTCTTTGTAGAGCGGGATTTGTTCCAGATCTTGTTTCTGAGTTGGATTTTCTGCTTTGTTTCTATTGAGAGCCATGGGGCAGATTTGGTTTTAATTCTAATAGATCGAGTGGGAGCGTGATGGTTAAGTATAGTTAGGAATTTTGCATTAAAGTAGTCTACAGCTTCATCTAGGTGAAGGCATTTCAAGGGTGACCAGTTACAAGCATAAAGTTCATTTCTAAAGAGTTCCAAATTCAATTTCTTTTTGGTTCTGAGTGTTCTAGTTATGCTTTGGGTAGGGGGGTTAGTTTTGAGCCTGATAATGTAGGTAAGTAAGTGATCACTTATATCTTCAGGGATGGTTCCTGTTTCATAAATATGGGGCTGATTGTTGGTGAGTATCCAATCTAGGATGCTTTCTTTATTGTTGGCTTTATTTATTCTAGTGGTGGAGGTGATTGTTTGGGTAAACCCATAAAGGTTAATGTGGCTAGTAGGGAGTTTGTTACAGCAAGCTTGCCAATCAATGTTTAGGTCGCCTAAGATGAATGTTTCTTGGGGTAAGTTTAGGGATAGCCAGCATAGGATGTTTTCGATGGTGGAAATGTTATTTCCAGGGGGGATATAGATGCATATGATAAAGATAGATTTGATTGAGTTAAGTTTCAGTTTGGTGATCAGAATTTCTGCATTAAAGTCCTGAGGGGGGTTTTGTTGGAAAGTGGTTATTTGAAGGCTAGATTTAGATAGGATGGCTACTCCACCTCCTTTTTCTCCGCCCTGTCTAGGCGTGGGATGTTATAGCCAGGAGGGTGATTTCAGTGTCTTTTGTAGAAGGTTTAAGCCAGGTTTCAGTTAGGCAGATTATGTCGAAGGAGTAGTGTTCTAGAGAGCATGCAGTTGTGTTATGTTGTTGTTAACACTATTATGTTGAGGTTTGCTATAGAGAGTGAGTTGTGATTATTTGGTAGAGGACTAGTATTTGGGACTTGATTAAAGTTCTGATTATTAGTGTAGCTAATAGGACCTGGGTTTGGGTGAATATCTCCATCTTTAAGGGGACAGAGAAGGGTTTGAGAAGAAAGGTTTGTAAATTTGCTATGGGGCAGAGGTAGTCTTTTTGGATTTTGTTTGGTATATTTTAAGTGGGTAATTCTATGGTATTTCGGTAAAAGGTAGTTAGGTGTAGAAGTGATGTTGATATGTTGGTTATGGAATGTAGGAAGAGCTGCAGTAGTATGTTTAGAGGGGTTGGGAAAGTGTGCTAGTAGAGGGTATTAGGAGGTAAGAAGAAGTGATATTGTTAAAGTTGGAAATATTGATAGTAAGAGTAAGGTATGTGTTATGGATATGGTGGGGTGCTTATACATTGTGGTATTGATTATTATGCTGTAGATCGTTGTATAAGTGTAGTGATGCTGTAATGCAGGATAAGGTGAAAGGAAGAAGTGGACTGGGAATGTTATGAAGAGTAGAGGCTGTAGGTGTGGAGGTTACTATTGGATATGAGCCAGGGAGGCTGTTTAGTTGAGAAAAAATAACAAGTGCAGGGAAAGGAGTGGATAGGTTACAGCTGGTTGGATTTAATTGGATGAGAGGTGAGGGGTGTGGTTAAATTGCTTGGAGAAATGGAGGAAAAAGAGTAGAGTGGTTCAGGTGATAAGATTCTATTGGCAGAAAAAGGTAGGGGGTGTGGTTTGTTAGGTATAACTGTAGAGGTAGTGGGGTGGGTGGGGTGGGGTAGGGTAGGGTAGGGGAGCGGAGTGAGCCGAGGCTAGGGAGGGTTGAGACAAAGGAGAAGATATTCAGCAGTAGACAATCAGTAGAAATTCAGCAGTAGACAATCAGTAGAAATAGGTAGCTGCATGTCTGATGAGACCAAGATTGAACCTTTTGGCCACAATTCCAAAAGGTACGTTGGGCACAAAAACAACACTTTGCATCACCAAAAGAACACCATCCCCACAGTGAAGCATGGTGGTAGCAGTATTATGCTTTGGGCTTGCTTTTCTTCAACTGGAACTGGGGCTTTAGTCAAGGTGGAGGGAATTTTGAACAGTCACTTTTGGCCAAAAACCTTCAGGCATCTGCTAGAAAGATGAAGAGGAATTTCACCTTTCAGCATGACAATGACTCCAAGCATACATCCAGATCAAAAAAAGAATGGCTTCACCAGAAGAAAATTAGTTTTGGAATGGCCCAGCCAGAGCCGAGACCTAAATCCAACAGAAAATCGGTGGGGTGAACTGAAGAGAGCTGTGCACAAGAGATGCCCTCACAATCAGACCGATTTGGAGCACTTTTGCAAGGAAGAGTGGGCAAATACTGCCAAGTCAAAGTGTGCCATGCTGATAGACTCCTACCCAAGAAGTCTGAATGTTGTAATTAAATCAAAAGGTGGTTCAACAAAGTATTAATTTAAGGGTGTGTACACTTATGCAGCCAGCCAATTGTACATTTTTTATTTTTTATATTTTTCCCATAACAGATTTGTTTGTTTTTTCAATTGAATTGTACAGGTTATAGGTCACATCAAAGGTGAGAAAAGTTTTGAAATGATCTATTGTGGTCTCATTTTTTATATCACAAAAACCTGGCATTTTAACAGGGGTGTGTACACTTCTTATATCCACTGTAGATACTTCCGGTCTTCAGGGTTTTTTTTTTTCTTTTCAGTCTGTTTTTTAAATATTGGCAGCACATCAAATACACTGTCAACAGAAAATATTTTCAGTTGTTGCTGTCATTTGTGGAAGTTGCCAATCCCGACTCCATGTAATAAAGAAATAATTAGTTAAAAACACAAATTTATTGGTTCTTTAAAAATGCAGTATGTAGTAATTTCTTCAGCAATGATTACAGGAGCACTCATCTCAACGGTCCAGAATTTTGTAGACTATCCTTGATTTTGCTTCATATTTTTGATTTTTGTAGTAAATCATTCAGGATTAGTCAATAATGCCATACATTAGAGATTCGTATTTCTTTTTTTTTTAACAAGAAACATTTTTATTAAATTACTAAATATGACATAGACAATCATACATGTATATAAATGAGAACAAAACTTATTGACGTAATTAGTTGCAGACATTATACATCACTTGCAACCTACCAGTCATTGTCAGTCAAACATTACATAGCTCATTCAAATCCTGCCTTCTTTTAAACCTCATTCTTCCTCTGCATTTATTGTTTCCACAATTTCTATTTTGTCTGTGTAATTTGCTCTTTCCCTTTTCTAAAGATCCCAATTCCAGTTGTTTTATCTCTGTTACTATATTCACTACTTCTAGTAAAGTTGGTTTAGACTTTGAGTTCCATTTTCTAGTAATTGCTTTTTTTGGCACCCACCATAATTATACTCAGCAAGGCCTTACTATGTCTAAGCAATTCCGATTGTGTATCATAGCTCAAAAAAATCATTTAGTTCGTTAACCAATTTGCTCACCCAGCGTATCTGACAGAGTAGTCTGCAGAGAATCTTTAAAGTCTGTCAACTCATTACCCTCCCAGAAAATATGTTCCCAGTTACGTCTTTCTTCCCCATCACACCTCCAACATTTGCTGTCTACGTGAGGAAAAATTCTTTGGAGTCTACTTGGGGTATAAAAATACTTATGTAAACACTTCCAAGCAAAGATCCTAAATCTCCTAGACTTTGTTGCATATTTAAGAGACATATGTATATCCTCCAATTGTTTCTTTGTGAATTGCTTATCCAATTTATCTTCCCAATCCTTTTTGAACTACTTTGTATGCTGCACTAATTATTCATTTTTAACAGCAGTGTCTGTTCTAGATTCTACTAAAAACTCTACCAGTGCTGGTCTTTTGCTTAGGACCCCCATTTCTTTCTCTTTGCCTATACTCTGATATCAATCCTTGCTCATAAAGTCCCAGCTTACTCTGTCAAATGCTTTCTCTGCATCAAGATCTACTAACAACAGTGTTATTTTCTTACATTCAGCTTCCTTCTGGATCATCAGTGTTCTGTTAACATTGTCAGATGTTTGCCTTCTCTCCACAAAACCACATTGATCCATATCTATCAACTTTGGCATCACCAGGATTTGACAAATATGTGATTCATATTTCTTATTCAGAAAATATGTGATGTCAAATCTGTTATTGTTAACTTTTTTAAGTAAATTATAATAATATTAAAAAAAGAAATGTCCTTGATTTTGGCCATTGTTCCCCCATTACTTTTAGCATTGTCCAGAACTAGTGAGCAAAGAAGCTGAGAGGTGTATGCACAAGGCGGGGATGATGTAATCCGTGTATGGAAGCAACAGCTTAACTCTCCATGATTGCGCTGCTTGGGGCAATATTGCTGTTAAAATAAGTATTTAAAGTTTTTTTCTGTGCATGGTGTTCAAATGGAAAATAGCACTGAAATTAGAAGGAAACAAGGACAATGTCATGGAAAAATTAATGTGATTAATGTGAATACATTTGTAACCGTTTGAAATTTCAGGACTCGCTAAATGCTGAGACTTGAGTTGCCAAAAAAACTGACTTGTATATAAAAAGTCCAAGATGGTCATTTCTCAGAATATTCCATTTTCTCTGAGGTATGCTCTTGTAATTAGTGTATATGTTTGGGGGGGGGGTGCAGGGGGATAGCCCTCTTGCAAAAAAGAAGTTTAAAGGAGAAGAGTGATGTTTGATATTCACTCTTCTCCTGCATTTTTGGTCTTTTTTTTCTGCATGTTAGCACTAGGTGTTATAAGTGCTAACATTTCAATAGGGAGCCATATAAACCTAGTTATTGAATAATATGGCTCATACACAGCGAAATGGACATTTCTACAACTTGAACTTAATGCTGCTTAAGCAATATCTGTGAGTTCCTGATGAACTGATAAACAATCACTTATGTTTGTGAATCCCTTGAAAGGGTAAACATAATTCTAAACTCCATTCAAGTTAAAAAATGAAGTCTACTGTAAGCACCCGAGTTCTACGTGATCAAGGACCACTGTGTCACAGCCAGGGACTCAGGCAGTTTGTAGATGATACAGCCTGTTGCTTGCATTCAAACTCATCTACATGTATTTTGTAGCTCACTTATCCTGCTGCTTGCATTCAAACCCTACTGTATCTTCAGGCAAGGTATGGCATCTTTTTAGAGAGAGAGGAACTGCTGCACCTCACCCTAACGCAGTAGCTGAGAGTAGGTAAGAGTAAGGTAAGAGTTGCAACTGTGGGAAGGATCAACAAGAATCTTGGAAAATTTTAAAGTAACAGTACTTGCCATATTTCAGGTAGCTCCACATGCCTTGTCAAAGAAAAATAGCTTTATCCGCCTATAACAGGCTGACAGTGGTATAAATTTGACTTTTCACTTGATATTCATAGTAAAATTTGAACATTCCAAACATTACTTGACAGTGATAATGCACAAATAGCATTACCACTCTCATCAGTTTATTATTAGAACTGGTGTAAGGCCTCCTGTCTGACAGAGGATGCTTGTCCAGATAGTACAAGATGATTCATAACATTTGTATAGTATTTCACTTTCTTCACAAGCAGATAAAAGGTGTGCTGACAGGGAGTCATTTATTTATTTATTTGGTGGGGTAGGTTGAGTGTGTGTTTTTATGAATGCAGCGAAGACACAAACCCATGTTTTGACTTTTCATATTTGTTTCTATATTCAGAAAGTACAAGATAGCAGTCCTTTTCTGAGCTGGAAACACATTTGCTCATTGATGTACTTAACTGTTTGAAAAACAGTCCCATCTCATTTGACTGAAGACATCTTGGTGAAATTGCACTGTTGGAACTTGGTCTGTTGTGAAACAGCTTGAATTTCTTGAGTTACAAACTTTGGACTGCTGTCTGCAAAGACTATATTAGTAATACAATGTTACGAAAGAATTGACTTTAACAATGTTATGGGTTATGGCAGTTGGTGAAAAGTATATTTTTACTTGAAGACCTCAGGGTACATAGAATGGTAAGCAAGCTATGTGAAATGTTGGCTGTTGTTGAACTGAAGTAAATCTCAAGCAACATTCCATGTTCAGTCTGGAATTCTGTGAGGTATCAGTGCATAGGTGTTAAACACACAACTGACATTTCCTTTTTCTTTTTTTTTTTTAACCAACAACTCAATCTCTGGAATTTCTAGCCAAATCACAATATCACAGGTAATTTCTTTATACTTGACAATTCTGAGGTGTGTTTTATATATTTTGTCTGTATGAGATTAAAGTGATGGTTTGGCAGAATCACTCTGTTAAGTTTGAACATCAGTGCATGTGATTTCATAAATGCTGACACAATAGGTGTATTGAATTTCAATTAGTAAATGAACTTTTTTCTTTTCATTTGGCCATCCTGTCAGTAGCATAGTTTTTAGTAGCTGTAAGTTATTTTTTATGTAATGAAGAAATTCTGTAGATGCATTGTTTTTGTCTACTGATAAATTTACGAGTGTGTTTTGTAATCATGCATCACTGCACACTGTATTCTGTTTCTGAGGCTTTTAACTCAGAACTGCCTGGATGTGCGTATCCTTGTGGCTGCAGTCATGTGAATCAGTCATGTGAATCATACAGTTTGCAGCTGTGCAAATCATTATCTCTTTGACTATGCAGGTCATTGTCATTGACAGCACTGCTCCTTCTAGTGAACTTAGGGTTGCCAGATTTCCGACTGGCCGGGTAGGGGCAAAGTGAGGACCAAAAAAAAAAAAGGTCTTCAACACTGATTACCAAAAAAAGGTCTTCAATGCTTAAAAACACGGGGCTACGAGCCAATCAAAAACCTCGCAAAACGGAGCTATGTTTAATACGGAACTGCCTTATGTTCCACATTAAACACCAGCAGCTCCATATTTAGCGATTTTTGATTGGCACGTATGCCGGTATATGGGCCAATCAAAAAAAAAAAGCAGAGGGCTGTTTCGCCAGGATTTAAACCGGCAGTGCAGGACTCGGAATCGGGCTGCTGATCCCGGGACAATCCCGCTCAAATAGGGACGTCTGGCAATCCTGAGTGAACTTCTCCCATCTCTGCACACTATTCATTTTCTGACTCTTGCCCATCGTTTCAATTCACACACACAGCTTTTTAATATGTTAAGCTGTTGAATCAGCACAATCTCAAAGAATACATTCTTTCTTTTTTATGCACAGTTTACTGTGATCAAGTGGTTTTATGTCCAGAATTAGATATTATTCAGGTTTTAGATTCAGACAGAAATTTCTCAGTTCCATTTGACTGAATGAAGTATCCATAATGATGTAACCCCGGCCCTGATAACTGCTGTAAATATGTTAAATATACAATTTATGCACACCTTTTTCAGTGCAATAGTTTTTGCATTGATACAGCTGCTGACTTTCTGAGGTCACTGAAGAGATTATGCACACAATCTTGACCTACAGAGCATTTTTTCAATTTTTTGCCTTATTTGTGTCAGAGTGGGTATCACACACAGTTTGCACTGCCTTTCACATTGTTTGCTACAGGATCTTGGAAAAAGGGTTTCTGTCTTTTCTTTCTAGACTTGTATACCTCAAAAATTAGGTGTCTTGACCACATTTCCTACAACTTTTGTTTAGTTTGGGTCTATTTCCCTTAAAGGACCACCGCACCCTCAGACTCAAAAAACATATTAATTTCAACATGGTTTGATGTTTCCTACATTTTAACAGCACTCTGGGACTATTTAGAGCTTTTTAGATATTTTTAGACACAATTTCTGACTCTGACCATTTGGGGGGTGGCATTTTGAAAAAATTCAGACTGTTTACTCTGCCTCTAAGTATCCCAGAATGCATTGTTTGTCTCCAAAAAAATTGCATCAGATCTGCCACATTTTCCCTTAAGCTGCTGTCACTTCATTGACTTAACAGTCATTCACTGCAGTCTTAAAGTCCCCTACTTTTGGTTAAAATGTTATCCTTTTTCAGTGACTACTTCAAACACAAGCAATGCAAATGCTACAGAACAAAACTGAAAAGTGCATTTTATTGCTCTTTCTTCTTAGAAATGCTAACTTGCTTTCTTTTGTGAATAGGGTTGCCACCTTTTCAAATGCCCAAAGTGGGACATTTTTTGTAGAAACGTCAGATTTTGCAGGGCAAAACATATCAGTGGCAAGTACAAATGAAAGAACTTCACTTTTTTGCCAAAATAAAAACTTATTCTTGTAGCATTTGAGTTGCTTATTCTGTTTCTTATAACAATTAGGTGTTTCAGATACAAAATAACTGTTTTATGCAACTATTAAAGAAAATACAGGAAATATTTTTAGGTTCATAGGTAGGTACTAGGCTATCGGCCCTAGGGCCCATACAAGCCTAGCCAAAAAATGTACCCTGGCTTTCACCACCCAGGAAAATTATTTTCCTGTGCCCCTGTCGAGCAGAGCCACAGAAGTGATCCTCGGGGTGAATTTCCCATTTCCCATTTCCCATCCAATCATCAAGATTTTTCTTGAAGAGTACTAATGAGGAGCTCTGTTTGACATAGATAGGTAGTCTGTTCCAGAGTATGGGAAGTCTCTGGCCCATACAAGCCTATCCAAAAAATGTACCCTGGCTTTTGCCACCCAAGAAAATTATTTTCCTGTGCCCCTGTCGAGCAGAGCCACAGAAGTGATCCCTGTGGTGAATTTCCCATTTCCCATCCAATCATCAAGATTTTTCTTGAAGAGTGCTAATGAGGAGCTCTGTTTGACATAGATAGGTAGTCTGTTCCAGAGTATGGGAAGTCTCTGTGACAGTAATCTATCCCTCCAGCATGTTCTGTTTATTGTGATGACAAGGTTTAGGTCCCTAGAGCATGTAGCTCAGAGGGATTGGGATTTCTTTAAGTGGAGCATGTCCAACAGCTCTGTGTTTGACATAGCTTTGTATGTTAGGCAGAGATCGCCCCTGAGTAGGCGATATGCGATGGAGTAACGCTGTCGTTTTTTGAGATGGTCTGCATAGGGCATCTGTTTGAGGCCAGTAATCCTCTTTGTGAGGTATTTCTGTGGTCTTTCCAGTTGTTGTAGATGTCTTGTGAGGTACATACCAAAAGGGGCGTTGTACTCTATAATGGGTCTGAGTGTGTCCTAAAATCTCAGGACATTTGCCATTTTTTAAATTTTTTTGCAGGACACAACTGCCCAAAGAGGGACTTGCATGACAGCACCCACATGTTTTTTTAAGTCATAATTCAAAAAATTACTGTAGTGCATACCACTTGTAATCTGTTGTAGTGTTTAATTGTGCCAGACATCTGTTTATGTAAAAACATGCAATTAATGTCTACGCACGGTCATTGCAAATTTATGCTCTTAGTTTTTGTAGCGGTTACTGTGCTTCTGCCTGTACTTTGTCACATCGGTAGGTCTCTTCAGAAAAGTGAGATTATAGTCTGACACTTTTTCTGAACTATCACAGTTCTAGCAATGGGCAATTTTGTGTTCCAACCACAGCTACAATTACAACCTAAATCAACTACATATACTCCATCATATCATGGTTTACTCAGAATTTCACTGGTTAGTGTGCATCGTCTTACTACATATTTTGCTTTAATTACTTGAATGTCCATTTACAAATAAGTATGCGCTGTATCCAATTCTCTATCAATATACCCCGTGTACATTAAGACTGCAGCGTAATGATGATCTGACACCTGTGAAACAGTTATGATTTTAAGGGTCCTTACAAATCTACAGTATTCAAATACCAGTTAATTTCCCAAGATGTACCAGAAGTCAACTGATCCATCGTAAATGACATCCAGATAAGCTGGCTTTTGGTTTACAGTGTGCAAATGTGGCAGTTAAAAG